>NC_140167.1:170362769-170468555 GCF_963971535.1 Notolepis coatsorum
TCTCTCTGCCTTTCTCTCTCTCTGCCCCCCTCTATCTCTCTCCCTGTCTCTCTCTCTTTCTCCCTGTCTCTCCCTCTCTCTTTCTCTCTGCCTCTCTCCCTCTCTTGCTCTCTGCCTCGCTCTCTGCCTCTTTCTCCCTGTCTCTCTCGCTTCCCCTCTTTCTCTCTCCCTCTCAATTCAAATAGGCTTTATTGGCATGAAATATTAACATACTTATTGCCAAAGCAAGTTCAACATACAAACAATAACATATATATTAAGCAATAAAATATCATAACATTAGTAATAACAGTAAGGACAATCAACAAGAAACATATTAATTTACAAAATAGTCACTCGATCGGGTAGTAATTTTTCAAGTGTGGCCATTCAGATACATTTTACAGGGCTTGTTCTCTTATTTTGTGACAACCGTCTACATATTCCTCTCTCTATATCCCCATCTCTTTCTCTATGTATATCTCTTTCTCTCTTCTCCCCCTCCCCTCCTCTCTCCCTCTCTCTCTCTCCCTTTCCCTCTCTTTTTCTTTCTCTCTCCTTCCTTCTTCTCACACCCCCATGTCAAAACCAGCTGGGTTACCCCCCCATCTCTCTCTCTAGAAGATATAGCTGATATTGCAGGGTAATAATGATGAATGCTCAGTCAGTAAAACATAGCTGCTTGACTTCCTGTTTGAGGTGCTGCTCATTTATGTTCACCATCGTCAATACCTACTGTAATATATTATTATTAGTAGTAACAGTAGCAGCAATACTAAAGTATAGGTAGCTGTCTGTCTGTCTGTCTGTCTGTCTGTCTGTCTGTCTGTCTGTCTGTCTGTCTGTCTGTCTGTCTGTCTGTCTGTCTGTCTGTCTGTCTGTATCTTGCTTCCCTCAATGTTATATTCAAAGTGACATAACCGACACAACAACTGTAACAATTGCTGCAATAGCTAATTCTAGCCTTATTAGAAATCTCTCTCTCTCTCCCTCTCTCTCCCTCCAGTAACACAACAACATGGGTGGAGCAAGTGGAGGCACAAGCTGCCGACCACGATCAAACAGTTGACTGAAGACGCTTTTTAAACCGTACGGCATAGCAACAACTCCTGCTAACATTATGATAGAGCCAGCAGTGATGAAGATGACGGTGATGAATGTCTCAGATGAACCCACACGGCTAAGTTCACGTGACCCCTGGAGGCCGAAAGCTGTTTTTCCACAGCGGTTGTCTGTCAGCATTTATCTCCATATCAGTCATCCACAGTCGTCACACAGTCACACATGCACACACATGTTCAAATAGACCTATCCACCATGCCATTGGCACACTTGTGTGTGCATGTGTTTGTGTTCATGCATGCGTGTTTGGGTGCACATTAGATTAGATTAGATTCAAATGTATCGTCATCATGCAGCACAAGTACAGTACAACGAAAAGAGGTTTGGCATCCAACCAGAGTGCAAATGTAACAGTGAAGTGCAATAGTAATATACAATGTACAGGTGATTAAACTGGTGTTACATTCAAGCCTAAAATATGGCTCGTGTAGGCCTTGAATGCAAAGTGGTGGACACAGGACACTGGACAGGAGTTATAAAAAATAACTAGTTATTTGCACAGCAACTTATTTAGAGAACAAAACGATGGGGAGCTGGGTGCTCCAGACTCCCTAGTTCAGGATATAATTATAAAGTAAAGCACAAAGGCAAAAAGGACAACAAGCCAAAAATAGACAAGTCAAACAGTGAGCAGGTGAGACTCTGGAGAGCTGAGATCTCTTGTGAAGTAGGAGACGAACTACTGCAGCCTGCACTCTGCTTTGTAGGCGTGGTGCCTCAATCACCATACCTGTGGCAAATTAGAAAAGCGGCCATTTTAACACTTTAATAGCCATGCTCATTCTGCCGAAGACGCCGTAACTCGTCTTTGATGTCAATATTTCAAAAATCTGTGATCGAAATCATATTTCTCCTCCGGGGTCCTGAGATATACTGCTGATCTCCACTCAACTCTCTAGCGGTTCAAGAGCGCCATCTGGTGGCCGATCGGCAGATCGCCAACAGGAAGTGACTCGTCAAACAGGAAGTGCTCATCCATAAATCGTCCGGGCACTCGCGATCATTAGCAGGACTCTATCTCAACACACTGGATAATCAATCGCTCGCCCTAACTCAATAAACAACGTTATTTGGACGTATATAGTATTATACAACCTGGAAATGGTTAATCAGGATCAACATCCCATAATCGAAAACTGTCTACTCCACGCTGATCGTCCAACGGCGCGAGGAAGATACGGTGAGTTTCAACGTTATTTTCTAACGTATTCTATACTAACTGATCTGATGATCATATGACCCACACTAGATGAATGGTATAACGTTGCCCACGGAATTATAAACGCCCCCTCGCCCATCCGGTCAATATCAGATGATACGTAGTAACTTCTAGAAGTACCTCCAGTTGAAATTTTTCATCTGGCAAAGATCGCTACCAAACTGTATTTGATCATCAATATAATGCATTTGGAGCTATAAATCAAGTTCTGGAGAAAGCTGCAGAAAACGATAAAAACATACTTATACTGGAGATATCTTGGAGGAGATACCCCAAGTCAGAACGACAGTGTCTGAAAACAGATAAGCCGATTCATCTCCCTCTTTCTCAGTGTATATCAGTATTAGAATGACTTTTATTGTGTTCATCAAAGTAGCAGACGATATGCAGGCCGTCTATACCAATGCGTACTGTGTATAATACGATCCGTAATACATTATAATTTCAGACTCTGGTCTCCGGGGAGACAAGTACATATCATTGGCAATAAGTTCAATCTGGAATATTCTGGGTTTATCGCTCGACTGCCCTGGGTCTCTTAGATCATTCTGGAACATAACAACAGTATATTGGTACTAGTATATTCTACAACCTTCTAGAATATAATGCACCATGACAACGAAGGCCTACAACTCTAACATTAAACATCCGATGTGTATATACATAGCAGATAATCAATTGACTGAAGTTCAATCAGTCCTTAATAATACTTCAAAAATCAACCACACCTAAACGTAATTTAACCCTTATTGTTAGGAAACTGTCCAAAAAGCGTTTTAGCCCTGGGGAAAGAAAGCCTAGCCACCTTAGAATACCTAAAGGGGAACAAACTAATTTTGAAAATGCAATTAAAGGGATCAAATGGAATGAGGTACTGTCCTACTCTGATGCTAACTCTGACTGTCATGCCCTTTTATCTACCGTCCAACATGTAATGAATACTTTTATGAGGAAAACAAAACCTAGATGTGGACAGAAAAACACTCTTCCATGGATAGGAGGTGATTTACTTCAAATGATGAGGGAGCGTGATGCGACACTGAAAGTAGCCATAAAATCAAAACTGACCACTAATAAACTTAAGTTTATAGGACTGCGAAATAAGGTGGCAAGAGAAATAAGGAAAGCAAAGGCCAATTTCTTTATTAATATCATTGACCAAGCAAAGGGAAACTCCAAATTGATCTGGGAGAACTTGAATAAACTGACAGGGAAACACACTGGGGAAAAAAAGTGCCTAGAAATCTGTGTGAATGGCAATATTACACAGGATGGACCTCAAATTGCAACACGTTTTAATTCCTATTTTGTAGAGTCGGTGCAGACTCTGCAACAGAGCTCCCCTACTAATCTGACTATGTCTCCAGTGGATCAAAATCAGCCTGTCTTTGAGCTGTGTGAAATCACTGTAACAAAAGTGATAACAATTATAAATTCCTTGAAGAACTCTAAAGCCAAGGATGTGTATGGTCTAAACACTATGCTACTAAAAACGTTTAATGAATGCTTATCTGGACCAATATCAACAATCATAAATAGATCCTATAGTGAAGGCGTTTTCCCAGGAGCATGGAAGGAAGCTATAATAACCCCCATCTACAAAGCAGGTCAATCCTCTGAGGTAGCTAACTATAGGCCAATTAGCATTTTACCTGTTATTTCCAAAATAGCAGAGAAACACATAGCAGAACAACTAACAAGTCACCTTAGCACCAGCTCTGTTGGACTGCACCCCATGCAGTTTGGTTTTAGGGCAAAACACTCAACAGAGACTGCAATCTGCTTCCTCCTGGAGAGTATTAAATCTAAGCTTGATAAGGGGGGAGTTGTTGCAGCCGCATTTTTAGATCTAAAGAAAGCCTTCGACACTGTGGATCATGGTGTCCTGCTCACCAAGCTTTCTCGGTACAACTTCTCCCCTAATACCATCACATACATGAAGTCTTATCTTGAAGGTAGAACTCAGAGAGTAAGGGCAAATGGTGAGCTATCCTCTGCCCTTAGCTGTGGTTTTGGTGTCCCCCAAGGATCTATATTGGGACCGCTGTTGTTTAGTTTATACATTAATGATCTTCCAGCTGTATGCAATAAGTCTGACATCCAGATGTATGCAGATGATACGGTCATTTATGTCCATGCAGAAACCAAGCAGCAAGCTGCAAACAAGTTAACAGCGGTGTTGACATCGGTCACTGAATGGTTGACTAACTCATGTCTGCATTTAAACACCAAAAAGACTGTTTGCATGTTTTTTACAAAGAGGCTGATGAATACTGTCTCACCTGATGTCTATGTCAGAGGAGAAAGGTTGACAGTTGTATCCGAATATAGATACCTTGGGATAAAAATGGACTCCAATCTTACATTTAAAAAACAAATCAAATCGGTAGTAAACAATGCAAAGTTTCACTTATCAAACTTCCGTCACATCAGAAACTCTCTGTCAACAAAAGCAGCAGCACTGTATTTTAATGCCATCATTATGTCACACTTAACATACTGTCTGACTAGCTGGACACAAGCCTCCTGTACAACATTACGATCTGTACAGGTAGTTTACCATCAGGCTGTGAAAGTTCTGGACAGGAAAACAAACAGCCACCACCATTGTTATAGCATAGCAAACCAGAACCTACTGAGCTGGGACAATCTTGTCAAATTCAAAGATGCCTGCCTTACCTATAAAATCCTACATGGCTTGGCTCCTCCCCCCCTCTGTACTTTCATAAAACAGAAAGCATCTGCTGATAGATATACCAGGTCTGTAGTCAGAGGGGACTGTGTAGTCCCAAACAGGAGGTCTGCTTTTAGTCAGACAGCCTTTTCCGTGAGAGCAGCCCACACCTGGAACAGTCTGCCAACACGGCTCAGGGAGTATCAAAGTTACATCTCATTTAAAACTAACTTAAAATCATGGTTGAGAGATGGTCAAGTGTGCGACCATTTTAACTGAGGGGTTGTATTTTAATGTATGTATTTTAGTGTATTGTAACCTATACTGATTCCTACTGTGTTTTAATTATTGTACTATGTTTTTTAACTGAGGGGTTGTATTTTAATGTATTTATTTGTATGTATTTTAGTGTATTGTAACCTATATTGATTCCTACTGTGTTTTAATTATTGTACTATGTTTTAATTATTGTTGTGCTCATGTCACCTGCCCCAGAGACTACAGTTGAAAATTAGCCAACTTGGCTAAACTGGCATATTTACAGTCAAATGTTCCTTAATATGCACTGTCTCTGTATTTTAAACCAATAAATACAAAAAAATACGTATGAACACAACAAGGTTATTCTAACAATTTATGTAATCACTCCACTGATGAAGTGACTGGCACATTTAAGCTCTAAAAGGCTCTGCTTTTCTATTTTATCTAATCACTTAATTCGGTTCTAGTGGCTTCTCCACGTTGAATATTATTCTATCTCTCATTCCTTATCTATATCTTTTTTTTTTATTATTCAATTTTTTATCTCTATCTTTTAACTTACATTGTTCTTTTCCATTGTTCTTCACATTAAGGTGTCAATATTTCTCTACAATCTTTTCCTTTTTCCTGACTTTCCTACATGTTAGTAGAGGGTTCAAATGAATATGTCGATGAAAGTTTATTCTCTTTTTTTTCATTTTTCACAATATTTCATTACAGTAAGGGAAGGTGCAAGACCAAAAGCGACATTCTATTGCATTAGAATGAAAATGTTAGATCCTATGGCAATTAGCATAGGAAGATTAGGATTACAATGCTCAGTTTGGGCAACCCGGTGGACTAAGGGAGAGAGTCATTCGCGGAGGATGTGTTTTTGGAACACAGGCCTGTACGACTCTCTGGGCGAGGGGAAAATAGGGGATTTTTATTTGTATATATATATGTTTTTAAGCTCGGCTCTCAACGGGACCTCATTAATTGGATGTACATCTATTGTAGCTTCGCACTCCAGAAGCATTACCAAAAACTACACAAAAACATGCATAGATTATGGCTAGTTTGAATATAATGATATGGAACACCGGTGGGATAAACAAACAACACAAACGCAAAAGCGTGCTCACACTGATGAAAAAAGAACATGTGGACGTGGCTCTATTAAGCGAAACGCACATTTTGGAGGAAGACATAAATACCTTAGCGGATAACATATACCATAATATTAGTCACTCTTCTTTTGGTACGAGAACTCGAGGTGTAGCCATAGTCGTCAGACGTAAATTAAATATCGAATTAAAAGGGGTATGGTCGGATGCAGAGGGGCGTATAACTATAGCTAGGATTGTGCATAATAACAGGAAAATAGCGTTGGCAGCGGTATATGCCCCAAATTTGTACGAAGTGGGTTTCTTCACTTCACTAACCGGGGAAATGTTAAACCATCCCGAGTACTCATATATAATAGGTGCGGATTTTAATGCCATTTGGAATCCAAGGATGGACAAATCTTACCTTGCCTTTTCCAGCGAACAAAAAAATTCATCTAAAGCATTAAAAGATTGGTCAAAGACTACAGGGGTAATTGATTTATGGCGTTCACTTAATCCCATGACCCGAAAGTACTCCTGTCGTTCGGCGAGACACAACACATTATCCAGAATTGATTACGTCTTTGCATTCCCGAGAATATTTGATAAATATGAAGTGGAAATGATACCCAATGCGCTTTCAGATCACTGTTATTTAATCCTGAAAGCAACATTTGGTATACTATCTTCCCGGGCCCCAAGATGGTGTTTTAATACTATGCTGCTTAACAACAAGGAATTCATTACACAACTCAAAGAAGCTCTCACAGTATTCTTACGGGATAATGCAAACGCGGTGCAAGACCCCAGAATATTATGGATGTCGGTAAAGGGTATGATCAAGGATTTCACGGATAGATTTTCCTCCATATTGCGCAAAAATCAAAGCACAAAACTGTCTGAAATGGAAACGCTTTACTCAACGTTATTTAATTCTTTAAAATACAACAACTCTACTGGACTAGAAAATCAAGTTAACATTCTAAAGACAGAGATCAATGCAATATACAGACAAAAATCGGAAATGCAAATACGCAGCACAAGACAACAGCAGTATTTCCAAGGTTCTAAACCTAGTCACCTATTAGCCATGCGATTAAGAATTAATGCAAAATTTGCAGATATAACTGCCATTAGAAAACAACAAGTACTTGTGACAGACCCCAAAATAATAAACGATACATTCAAAGAATTCTACTCCGACTTGTATAATTCAGAAACGACCTTTGATCAAAACAAATTAGACACATATCTTAATCAAATTATTCTCCCTAAACTTTCGGAGGTCGACGCTAAACAGTTAGAAGCACCGATCACATTAGAAGAACTCAAGAAGGCCATATCCGGAATGAAAAGCGGTAAGGCTCCGGGAAAAGACGGTATCCCATCAGAATTGTACCTTTCTTGTTGGGACATATTTGGACCCTTATTACTAAATATGATCTTATACTCAGTCAAGGAGGGGAGCTTCCATAAACACCACAATATCGCACTCATTTCAGTCCTTCTCAAAAAAGACAAGGACCCCACTGAGTGCGGTAGTTACAGACCTTTAAGCCTCCTCGGAACCAATGTCAAACTGTACTCTAAGATATTAGCCATCAGATTGCAAAAGCATATGACGTCTTTAGTTCATCCGGACCAAACTGGCTTCATAAGAGGTCGCCTGATCAATGATAACATAAGGCGAATTCTGCACGTACTAGATGCAGACAAAGAGGACACCACACCTAAGGCGATGCTATCCCTGGATGCTATGAAAGCATTTGACAGGCTGGAATGGTCGTTTCTATGGGCAGTATTAGAAAGGATGGGGTTAGGAAAAGGATTCATTGATATGATTAAAGTACTATACTAATATATGGGCCATGATTACAACAGGCACATTCATCTCAGAAATCTTTCCGGTATCACGCTCAGCCAGACAGGGTTGCCCTCTTAGTCCTGGACTATTCGATCTATCATTAGAGCCTTTAGCACAATATATAAGACAATCCCAATACATAGAACCAATCGTAATCAAGGGCACACAACATAAAATTAGTTTATATGCGGACAACGTAATATTGTTCATGCAAAACCCCAACACCACATTGCCGCATCTACTCAAGTTGATAGAGAACTTTGGTGATTTATCGGGATTTAAAATAAATTGGCCGAAGTCGGCTTTCCTTCCTCTTAACATCCGAGCAAAAAAAGACACATCCCTCCCAGGTGCGATACCCATGGTTAAACATTTTAGATGCTTGGGTGTGGAAATATTTCCCACCATAAGGCAAACAGTGAAGCACAATTACACAAAAATACAGAACAAAATCAAAGACGACCTGGACAGGTGGGCAAAACTTAAAAACTCAGTACAGGCAAGGGTATCAATAGTTAAG
Organism: Notolepis coatsorum; assembly: GCF_963971535.1. Taxonomy (NCBI): domain Eukaryota; kingdom Metazoa; phylum Chordata; class Actinopteri; order Aulopiformes; family Paralepididae; genus Notolepis; species Notolepis coatsorum. The sequence continues at coordinate 170,371,497 of NC_140167.1, forward strand.
ATGGATGTATTACCAAGAATCAACTTCATCAGCTCAATGCTACCGTTACCTCCTCCAGAGGGCTACTGGAAAAGATTACACTCCTCCACATACAAATTTATTTGGAATAACAAACCACATCGCATAAAAAGATCCACCGCACAGAGAAATAAAGCAGACGGCGGCATGGCAGTTCCAGATTTTTTACAATATTTTAAGGCTTTCACATTAAGACCATTGACAATATGGTTTGATCCCCAGGCTTTGGTATCTTGGAGAGAATTGGAAGAAAACATAGTAGCCCCACAGAGACTGAAGGACATAGCACACACTAAACTTTCAATCAAGCACTGTGAGCGGGAATTTGGCCCCATAATTACCCTTGCAATCAGAACATGGCGAGAAACACAAAAAAAATATCCTAACCCTCAAAAATGGCATAATCACACTCCCATATTCAATAACAATGCACTCTTAATGGGAAAACGTCCTATAAGATTCCCTATATGGGAAGAGCAAGGCATACACTCATTAGGGGATATTTTTAATAACCAGGGCTTCTGTAGTTATGGAGAAATATGCACAAAGTTTAACCTCACTGAGTCCACATGGCTTTTTTACATACAGTTACGCCTATGTTTGAGGTCTCACGGTGTTCCATTACACATACCAGTTGAACACCACAGATACCACAAATTTTTCTATGAAAGAGAAACATTGGGAGGTTTTGTATCAGGTTTTTATTATCAATTACTAACGTCCTCGTATGAAACCCTTCAACTAGACACTGTCTGGAGGAGGGATATTCCAGACCTGGAAAGTGACTTTGATTGGCAAGAAGCATGGGCAAATGTCCGTCTTACATCAAGGAACCCGGACCATCAACAAATAAATCTTAACTATATTCACAGGACATACTTGGCTCCTATAAGGCTGAACAGAATGGGCCTGAAACAAGACTCAAAATGCTCCCAATGTACAAATGGAGACGAAGGGACATTTATGCACATGTATTGGGACTGCCCACCAGTTAAGGCATTCTGGAAAGATGTGACCCATCAATTATCAAAACTTGTATCTTGGAATATACCAGTACACCCCTCTGTATTGCTTTTAAATGATGTTTTTGAGTTTGCAGTAAATCCACAGCTAAAGAGATTGGTCTTATCGGGTATCACAGTTGCTAAAAAACTGATCGCATCACGCTGGTTTCAACTGGAAAAAATGTGCCGGAAAGTTTGGTCTCTTACATATCTAGATGTGATATATCAAGAAATATCTACAGCAAGAATTCTGGGTCTCAACGAATCCAAAATGTCAATGTGGGTAGAAGTGGTGGAGAGAATAAAAGCTAGCTTATAATGGTAGTGTCTGGTTAGGAGTGAGGGATAATGGAGGTACTATCCAAGGAGGGGTCCGGGAGGGGGGGGGGTTCGAGCTGGAGCATATGTGTGTAGGGTTTTAGAAAATAGGTATTAGGGGTATGTTCTATATAAACATTTATATAATTGTAATTTCGCTGGATATACACTGTATACGGTTAAAATGTTATTATAGACTTTTTTTTTTATATCTGTACTTGCATGTAATTTTAACCACCTTGACTGTTAGTTTCATTATGCATTATGTGTTGAGTACTGACTTTTAATAATTTTTGTTTTGCAATAATAAAAAAAAAAAAAAAAAAAAACTTATACTTTAGACCATATTTTAGTATGAATATGTGAATGAAAAAGTATATCGTTGCTACACCCTGAACAATGGATATAGGACATTGAATGGGCCATAATAATGGCAATTTAGCAATAGAATTTAAAAAGTTATAGCCCTGCAAAGAAGGGGAACTTCTCCATAGACAAATAGAGCTGGCTAGGGATGGTAAATTATGAATTTAACCATGGCGATCAAAGTGTTAACTACAAGCAAAAATGACAACAGAAAGAAAACAGTGTGTCAATCAAACCACCAATTAGTGACAACACACTACTACCACAAGTGAATATGCACCACAGACAGTAAGTATCCCTCCACCGTGTGAAAGTAATACGTAACACCCCCACACAGAACATTTTTGTTCTGTGTTGAGTGTGAGCCCCGGTCAAGAGTCACACTCAACTGTACACCAACAAAAACACTGTGACCAACGAATCTGGAATTACCGTGAGTCACTACCACAAAGTGACAATGAGTCGGCCCCTGTCAAACATGACCTTCAACTTAGTCGAATGCCCCCCACTGGAGAACATTCGACAAAGTTGAAGGTATATATATAGACATTTATCCCAAAATACTGGAACAAACGCTCTTCAGCAACACAAACAAAGTGAGGCAAAACCTCTTGTGTTACACTCAAGCAACATTCAACAAACAAACTCAAACTAATTCAAACAGGTGCTCCTTATAATCTGATATGACTCACAAATAGCTTCTAAAACCTATACTGCAGTCAATGAAGGACTGCTAGGCCCACCACATGTCTAATCTAACAAAAATACTTACATCAGGTCCTAACACACTAAGTATATTCTCCGGCCCCCTAAACTACCTATACCGAAAGCTAATGCACTGTAGACCTAGCTTTCTTCAACCACACCTGCTACCAGCCAAAGATCATATAAATATATATAAATATCATACCCGTCAAGTATTTGGTACTAATCCTTTCAATGACCGCCCCAGGGTTAAGTGGTACACAGGAAGCTAACAACAGCCAGAAAACAATGAAATTACCTACCTGTGGTGTCCACTAAACTAAATATTTTAAAGCATACCAGTAGTCAAATCAAATGATAAATTAAGAGCATACTCACCTGTTTGAAGACCGGCTCAAGCATATGCTACTAGCACAATGGAGAGAAAAAAAATGTAAGCTCCCATGGCAAGAGCACATGGGAAAAAAACACTGAAGCTCCCATGTAAACAGCACATGGAAAAAATAACACTGAAGCTCCCATGTAAACAGCACATGGAAAGCTGGACTAAAGCCCCCCACGTCAGCCGTACGTGAAAGACCGGATCCAAGCCTCCATGTTAACCGTACATGGAAGACCGGCTAGAGCCCCCATGTTAACCGTACATGGAAGACCGGACTAGAGCCCCCATGTTACATTCAAGCCTAAAATATGGCTCGTGTAGGCCTTGAATGCAAAGTGGTGGACACAGGACAAGACAGGAGTTTATCAAAAATAACAATATTTATTTTACAGCTATCTAAATGGACAAAAAGAGTGGGAGCTGGGTGTTCCAGACTCCAAAGTTCAATAACAAAACGAATGCACATAGGCAAAAGAGAACAAGCCAACAGTACAAGTGAAGCAGTGAGCAAAATGAGGTCTTCAGGTTAGGCCTCTGGAGAACCAGTGACGAGCGTCAGCTGCGAGAGAGAACGAGTTAGAACTGAGCTCTGTGTAGTGGGGACTCTGCAACCTGCACTCTGCTCTGCTTTGTAGGGCGTGGTGCCTCATCACCACACCTGTGATAATTACAAGAACGGCCATTTTAAACAAGCAAAATTACAACAGAAAGAAAACAGAAGAGTGTGTCAATTAAACCACCAATTAGTGACAGCACACTACAACCACAATGTGAATATGCACCACAGACAGTAAGGGGACCCTTGCGAGCATGGGGGGAGAACATGCAAACTCCACACAGAAAGGCCTGGGAGATCCCCCACCTGAGTACCTGGCATCGCGGAAACCTGGCCAGCAGCGTAACTAGTAAGAGTAGGTTACTGCTCCATCTGCTCTTCCCCAAAGGTCCGCAACCTGGGCGGACACTGGTCAGCTCTCCATTCCCCGAACCAGACTGCGGACCTTTAGGGACAGAGCTTTCAGCGTGGCAGCTCCCACCCTCTGGAACTCCCTACCCGCAGAACTCGCAGAACGCAACGCCCCAACTCTGGACTCCTTCAAAACCCACCTCTTCAACATGGCCTTTGACCCCTAATTTCCTACATTTTATGCTGTGTCTGTCCACCATGTTTGTTATTGTTGTCCTTCCCCCTATGTAAAGCGCTATATAAAACGACGTTATTATTATTATTATTATTATTATTATTATTATAATTATTATTATTATTATTATTATTATTATAATAATAATAATTATTATTATTATTATTATTATTATTATTATTATTATTATTATTATTATTATTATTATTATTATTATTATTATTATTATTATTATTATTATTATTATTATTATTATTATTATTATTATTATTATTATTATTATTATTATTATTATTATTATTATTATTATTATTATTATTATTATTATTATTATTATTATTATTATTATTATTATTATTATTATTATTATTATTATTATTATTATTATTATTATTATTATTATTATTATTATTATTATTATTATTATTATTATTATTATTATTATTATTATTATTATTATTATTATTATTATTATTATTATTATTATTATTATTATTATTATTATTATTATTATTATTATTATTATTATTATTATTATTATTATTATTATTATTAGGTAAGGGATATGTACAGATATAGATATACAGTAGTATCTACAGATATGTAAAGAGGATTATATGCAGGTATGTACAGACAGATGTGAATATATATATATATATATATATATATATATATATATATATATATATATATATATATATATATATATATATATATACACAGTACGAATAAATATATACATATCGTATATACAGCAGTATTGTACATGCTATCATTACAGAGTTATAAGGATTATATGCAGGTGTATATAGAAGGAGTGCAGGTATATTCAGACAGATATATACCTGCTTGTGCATAAAGTATGTGTGTGCGTGTGCATATATTATGTGTGTGTGCATATGTATGTGTGTGTGCATGTCCATATGTATGTGTGTGTGTGGCGTCCTGACCTTTCCTCCACAGAGTGGGGGCGTAGCGCAGAGGCTTGGAATAGCACCTGTGTTGGAATAACAAAGGAAGACATTTTTACTTCCCGCTCTCTGCTCTAGAGGGCTATACGTCTCTGCAACCTGATTACCAGCCGGTCACATGACTTCCTCCCCTCTAATGACCCTCCATAATATTATTTCACTGCATAATAGCCCAACAAAGTACACCCTGGAAGTAACATCAACAAAGGTTCCCCTCTTCACTCTCTTTCCTCGGCGTAGGTGGTTTGTGTATATAATATATATATACCTCCTTCAAAGCCTCCATTCATGGGAGAGAGAGAGAGAGAGAGAGAGAGAGAGACTGAGAGAAAGAGGGAGAGTGAAGGAGAGCTATTCGAAAGAGAGATAGAGAAGGAGAGACGTGAAGTTGAACACGGACACAGAGAGATAGAGAAAGAGATATCCAGTAATAATACAATAATAATCAATTTGATTTACATTGCACATTTGACAATCTCAATGTACTACAGGTTAAAACATTTAATGTACAGTAAATGTGCAACAAATAAATAAGAAGCATATCAGAATCTATAATTTTTTTTTAAACAGATAAAAAATAAGCATAACAGAATCTATCTCAGATAACACTCTGCTCTACTAAAAAGGTGGGTTTTTAAGCCACGTTTAAAAGCATCCACAGTCCACAGAGCAACCGAGCAGAAGGCCTCCCGGCTCCCACGGTACGGAGCTCGGCCCTGGGAGAGGTTTGAGAAGGTTGGCCGTTCCAGGGCGGAGGTGTCCGTGTGGTGGTTTGTGGAGTGAGGAGTTCCTTGAGGGAGGGAGGGGCGTTTCCACGGATACACCGGTAGGTGAGGAGTTATAGCAGAGTTAGATACTGTACATAGAGAGGGAAAGACAGAGACAGGATGTGTGAGAAAGAGAGAGGGAATGACAGAAAGAGAGAGAATGAAGGGGGAAGAGAGAGAGAGAACATATTGACAGGTCTAATGAGAGAACAAGTCATTCTTGCATGTCTGAGACTTAATAGGCCCAATTACCCTAACAGTCAGGAAATTCCTTTCCGGAGGGCTGTTTTCTTTCCTCATGACACGAGCCTGCCGCGTGCTGCTGATTACTGTCCTGTCCTGCAGGACACGTGTAGAGTAGTGTGTGATCTGACCAGATGTCATGTCATAGTGTGTCTGTTACTCTTATTTTTCGTATATTTTTATATTCAGATCAAATTATATTGCCTATTTAATTTATTTTTTATAAAACACAATTCACACAATTCGAATATACATTTTTACAATCCAATGTATTTTTTTTTAACAATTCGATTATTAATTTGAATATAGAATATTCGCTCACAGCCCTAGTCTCTACGCCTGTACGTCACAGCCTGCTAAACACCTCTGTCTCTACGCCTGTACGTCACAGCCTGCTAAACACATCTGTCTCTACGCCTGTACATCACAGCCTGCTAAACACCTCTGTCTCTACGCCTGTACGTCACAGCCTGCTAAACACATCTGTCTCTACGCCTGTACATCACAGCCTGCTAAACACCTCTGTCTCTACGCCTGTACGTCACAGCCTGCTAAACACCTCTGTCTCTACGCCTGTACGTCACAGCCTGCTAAACACCTCTGTCTCTACGCCTGTACGTCACAGCCTGCTAAACACCTCTGTCTCTACGCCTGTACGTCACAGCCTGCTAAACACCTCTGTCTCTACGCCTGTACGTCACAGCCTGCTAAACACCTCTGTCTCTACGCCTGTACGTCACATGCCTTCGAGCAGCATTGTACTATTGTACTTATTTTATGCCTATTCTTATGTCGGCACGTTCTACGTTGCACTACTTTTATTGTCTTTTATACCTATTCTTATGTCTGCAATTTATGCATTGTTTTTTATTGTGTCAATTGTGTGCTGATTTTTTTTTTATCCACTTTTTCTCCCATTTTCTATATTTTCTCCCATCCCAATTTCGTATCATCCAATTCAACCCTCCCCTGTCACGAACGCTGTTTCTTGCCTCCCACAAGCCGGCTGCAATGTGGACTAAGTCATACATAGCACAAGTCCCCTCCGGTACTTGAGGTAACAGCAGTCGCATCTTTTCACCTGCGCAGCTCGATCTCTCAGTGGCGAGGAGTAACACGTGGGAGGCTCACGCTGCCCCCGACACTTCCTGATTCTACTGCGCAGGCGCACCAACCGACCTGTAGGAGTCGCTGTCCACAACGCCCGATCCCCACCCATCAGTTTCCCACCCCCTAATACGGCCAATGTGTATTAGTATGAACGACCAGCTAAACTGAAAGCAATGTGGAGCGCTGGGCTCGAACAGGCAAGCCCAGCGTCTCCGTCATTCGTGGCGAGCGCCTTGCCCACTACGCCACGTAGCCGCCCAATTGTAGCACCAGTTAGTTTGCTTCCTGTTTGGCCAGAGATGCTTGCCAGTAGAATATCGCCCAGCTCTGTGTAGGAGTGTGTCTCTGTCTCTGAGACGAGATGCTCCCACAGTGTGTTGTCTTGACATCCTGTCCACTGTCAGTGTTGGGCTTCGCAGTGTAAACATTCCTCAATGGCATGTGTTTATGTTCACGTTTAACTAGGATCCCCATTAGTCGTTGCCTTAGAAACAACTATTGTTCCTGGGGTCCACACACTAAAGACGAAATAAAATATAACCATCACATGATGATATACATTCACACAGTTACAATTATCAATAAAAAATATACCCTTGTGCATCCCTAGCAATGGTGGAGCTCACTGGGCTTAAGAGATGAAATGATACATCATGTTTAAAGCCATATAATTTTAACTGTTTACTATTTTTAAAACATTTTTCTACCCATGATTAACAGTAATAGCATAATCTCAATATATCTCTCAACAGATTACTCATATTTATGAATTATAACCACTCAAACCTGTGTTTGTTTGATACAACGTGTTTTTTCATCGAAAAAACGGATAAATGTTGTTTTTTACCATATTTCTCATATTTATTTTTGATAAATTACATTTAGAAATATCTCGACGAAATACCTCTGAATACGAATCAAAAAAAATATTAAAGATTCGATGACTAGTTCGGCCAGAAACGGCGTTGAGGCGAAACGTTACAAAGTTTTTTCTCATCGAAAAAAACGGATGAATGTTGTTTTTTACCATATTTCTCATATTTTTTTTTGATAAATTACATTTAGAAATATCTCAACGAAATACCTTTGAATACGAATCAAAAAAAATATTAAAGATTCGATGACTAGTTCGGCCAGAAACGGCTTTGAGGCGAAACGTTACTAAGCGCTCAACTTATCCAAATCTGGTGCGGGCGGTTCCAAGTTGTTTTGCGGCAGAAATCTTGGACTCGCCTCGCTGTTGGGAAGAGAACCAGACCTGCTCCGTGCAGGACACTTCCTCGTTGGCGCGCGCCGGCTTTGGGGGGCTTGTGTTTCGGCGTGTGGCGCGCTGTCGACTGCGCGGTCCGGTTCGTCTCTGGTTCTGTCTCAGAAAATCCACTCGCCCCCCCCCACCACCACCCCAAACGATGTCTCCGGCGTTTCAATCACTAGCAGCCCGGTACAGCATATCTCACCTCCCTTGAATTGTGGCAAAGTTATCTGTGGAGCGATTACGCCACCATGCGTTTTACATCGGTAACAGCACATCCTGACCTAGACAGGGTCCTTAGCTCGTGGAATATGCAAAGGTTTGGAAGATATATCGAGAATTGAACGAATAAGAGCATATTTAAAAATGGTTAAAAATGCCGTTTTAACATTGGAGCGGACGGAGAGTAGAAAAAGGGACCAGGGGTAAACAAGGCAGTAAATACTGTAACTATTTTTCTAGAGTGTTTCATGTTATAAGCTTTTAAGACAATGAACATATATGTAAAATTAAGATATTTACCCAATTTCATGAAATAATAATAAACACAGACACCGCTGTGCTCACACACACACTCAAAATATTTCAAAAAAGTAGAAAAAGGGACCAGGGCCCTCATTCATCAATGTGTGCGTAGAACATGTTCTATTTCCACACGTAAGCACAGAATGTAGAACCAGTGTACGCACAGGGAAGTCGGGATTCATCACACGTGCGTACGCAGGCTCTACGCACACCTGTCATGATGAATATGACTTTGATCCTACGTTTGAGCTCGTGCACTGTTTTAAGTATTTGCATACCAGAAACGCCCCGATTAACCATATACGGTAATGGAATACACCCATGAAATGTGGAAAAATTGACTAAGCCGAGGGAAGCGTGTCATGAGACAGGCTGACAGACGTGTACACTTACGGTGATGTCGGATATGATATCTATTAACCATTGCTGCCTGGGCAGCGCAAACACTAATAAATACCGCGCTGGAATATGACTGCCTTTTCCCGTGTTGTTTGATTAATACCCAGGGATTAAAGTTCTCCTCAATTTTATTCCAAATCGCGATGGATCTCCCGTCAATTTTCTACCTGCTGCATATGATTTCTAGAGGCATACTACAATCTATTTTGATGTCAGTATTGGGTAGCCTATATAAACAATAATACGAGAGCATATACAAGAACAATGAATCTCACTGCATGTATGATGTAGCCTGCCTTTCAATACATGAACTTGAATTCCATCATGTTTGTGTGCGGGACTCACAAGGCTGTTGTCACAATGGGTGGTACCGGTACAGTAATAATAACAGTCCACACAATATCACGATCCATGCCATAGCCTATGTTCTATTAGGACATGATCTGTGACGACAAATGTTCTAGAATGTTTGATTAAGATATACTCTGACAGCATGCCTATGATCAACAAAAACGCGAACTTGAATCCCATCATATACATAGTCTGTCCACTATCTGGTGTCATTGCAATGCGTTTTCTATTCTTTCTTATACAGTAAAAAGGGGGAAGAACACTATATTCATATGACTTGTATTCTGCTTACAGCTTCGAAATTCCACTTGTTTCGTTTAACGTAAAGCCTTTTAAATATAATCAAAACGTTCCCGTGTTTCTGCGGTCTGCGCAAAATAATAACGAGTTGAGCTTTATGATTTATGATGAATTGAAAATGGGGGACCCTGATGTAAACAAGACGAAAGTCTTTCTCTGGTCTGCATCCCCAATTAACAATTGTATGTACTGAGCTGTACTGTACTGTACCCATTCTGCAATCTGTTAATAAACTTTTCAATCAATCAATCAATCAAGCTACGCGGAGCGCAGTCAGTCAGTAGCCTACACCCCGTATATTCCGATAGCGCTATATAAACCATGCTGCATTCATTCTGAGAGAAAGATCTATTATTCCAAATGCTATTTATAGGGTTTTGACCATAATTACACTACTGTTGCTATTTTACAATGAACTATAATGAACTACGGTTCGTACAGAACATGCCAGTGTTATTATGCACAGAAGCTAATTTCCTTGTTGTAATAATATATTCTACCACTGGGCGTCAGGTAAGTGTGCTCTGACTGTCTCCACTGTCTCTCCTGTCTCCACTGTCTCTCCTGTCTCCACTGTCTCCAATGTCTCCACTGTCTCCACTGTCTCTCCTGTCTGTCACTGTCTCTCATGTCTCCACTGTCTCCACTGTCTCTCCTGTCTCCACTGTCTCCACTGTCTCCACTGTCTCTTCTGTCTCCACTGTCTCTCCTGTCTCCACTGTCTCCACTGTCTCTCCTGTCTCCACTGTCTCTCCTGTCTCAACTGTCTCCACTGTCTCCAATGTCTCCACTGTCTCCACTGTCTCAACTGTCTCTCCTGTCTGTCACTGTCTCTCATGTCTCCACTGTCTCTCCTGTCTCCACTGTCTCTCCTGTCTCCACTGTCTCTTCTGTCTCCACTGTCTCTCCTGTCTCCACTGTCTCCACTGTCTCTCCTGTCTCCACTGTCTCTCCTGTCTCCACTGTCTCTCCTGTCTCCACTGTCTCTCCTGTCTCCACTGTCTCCACTGTCTCCACTGTCTCCACTGTCTCCACTGTCTCTCCTGTCTCCACTGTCTCCACTGTCTCCACTGTATCCACTGTCTCTCCTGTCTCCACTGTCTCTCCTGTCTCCACTGTCTCCACTGTCTCCACTGTCTCTCCTGTCTCTCCTGTCTCCACTGTCTCTCCTGTCTCTCCTGTCTCCACTGTCTCCACTGGCTCTCCTGTCTCCACTGTATCCACTGTCTCTCCTGTCTCCACTGTCTCTCCTGTCTCCACTGTCTCCACTGTCTCTCCTGTCTCCACTGTCTCCACTGTCTCCACTGTCTGCACTGTCTCTCCTGTCTCCACTGTCTCCACTGTCTCCACTGTCTCTCCTGTCTCCAGCGTCTCCACTGTCTGTTTGATTAAGATATACTCTGACAGCATGCCTATGATCAACAAAAACGCGAACTTGAATCCCATCATATACATAGTCTGTCCACTATCTGGTGTCATTGCAATGCGTTTTCTATTCTTTCTTATACAGTAAAAAGGGGGAAGAACACTATATTCATATGACTTGTATTCTGCTTACAGCTTCGAAATTCCACTTGTTTCGTTTAACGTAAAGCCTTTTAAATATAATCAAAACGTTCCCGTGTTTCTGCGGTCTGCGCAAAATAATAACGAGTTGAGCTTTATGATTTATGATGAATTGAAAATGGGGGACCCTGATGTAAACAAGACGAAAGTCTTTCTCTGGTCTGCATCCCCAATTAACAATTGTATGTACTGAGCTGTACTGTACTGTACCCATTCTGCAATCTGTTAATAAACTTTTCAATCAATCAATCAATCAAGCTACGCGGAGCGCAGTCAGTCAGTAGCCTACACCCCGTATATTCCGATAACGCTATATAAACCATGCTGCATTCATTCTGAGAGAAAGATCTATTATTCCAAATGCTATTTATAGGGTTTTGACCATAATTACACTACTGTTGCTATTTTACAATGAACTATAATGAACTACGGTTCGTACAGAACATGCCAGTGTTATTATGCACAGAAGCTCATTTCCTTGTTGTAATAATATATTCTACCACTGGGCGTCAGGTAAGTGTGCTCTGACTGTCTCCACTGTCTCTCCTGTCTCCACTGTCTCTCCTGTCTCCACTGTCTCCAATGTCTCCACTGTCTCCACTGTCTCTCCTGTCTGTCACTGTCTCTCATGTCTCCACTGTCTCCACTGTCTCTCCTGTCTCCACTGTCTCCACTGTCTCCACTGTCTCTTCTGTCTCCACTGTCTCTCCTGTCTCCACTGTCTCCACTGTCTCTCCTGTCTCCACTGTCTCTCCTGTCTCAACTGTCTCCACTGTCTCCAATGTCTCCACTGTCTCCACTGTCTCAACTGTCTCTCCTGTCTGTCACTGTCTCTCATGTCTCCACTGTCTCTCCTGTCTCCACTGTCTCTCCTGTCTCCACTGTCTCTTCTGTCTCCACTGTCTCTCCTGTCTCCACTGTCTCCACTGTCTCTCCTGTCTCCACTGTCTCTCCTGTCTCCACTGTCTCTCCTGTCTCCACTGTCTCTCCTGTCTCCACTGTCTCCACTGTCTCCACTGTCTCCACTGTCTCCACTGTCTCTCCTGTCTCCACTGTCTCCACTGTCTCCACTGTATCCACTGTCTCTCCTGTCTCCACTGTCTCTCCTGTCTCCACTGTCTCCACTGTCTCCACTGTCTCTCCTGTCTCTCCTGTCTCCACTGTCTCTCCTGTCTCTCCTGTCTCCACTGTCTCCACTGTCTCCACTGGCTCTCCTGTCTCCACTGTATCCACTGTCTCTCCTGTCTCCACTGTCTCTCCTGTCTCCACTGTCTCCACTGTCTCTCCTGTCTCCACTGTCTCCACTGTCTCCACTGTCTGCACTGTCTCTCCTGTCTCCACTGTCTCCACTGTCTCCACTGTCTCTTCTGTCTCCACTGTATCTCCTGTCTCCACTGTCTCCACTGTCTCTCCTGTCTCCACTGTCTCTCCTGTCTCCACTGTCTCTCCTGTCTCCACTGTCTCCACTGTCTCCAATGTCTCCACTGTCTCCACTGTCTCTCCTGTCTGTCACTGTCTCTCATGTCTCCACTGTCTCTCCTGTCTCCACTGTCTCTCCTGTCTCCACTGTCTCTCCTGTCTCCACTGTCTCCAATGTCTCCACTGTCTCCACTGTCTCAACTGTCTCTCCTGTCTGTCACTGTCTCTCATGTCTCCACTGTCTCTCCTGTCTCCACTGTCTCTCCTGTCTCCACTGTCTCTCCTGTCTCCACTGTCTCTCCTGTCTCCACAGTCTCCACTGTCTCCACTGTCTCTCCTGTCTCCACTGTCTCCACTGTCTCCACTGTCTCCACTGACTCTCCTGTCTCCACTGTCTCCACTGTCTCCACTGTCTCTCCTGTCTCCACTGTCTCCACTGTCTCCACTGTCTCTCCTGTCTCCACTGTCTCTCCTGTCTCCACTGTCTCCACTGTCTCCACTGTCTCCACTGTCTCTCCTGTCTCTCCTGTCTCCACTGTCTCTCCTGTCTCTCCTGTCTCCACTGTCTCCACTGTCTCCACTGTCTCCACTGGCTCTCCTGTCTCCAGCGTCTCCACTGTCTCTCCTGTCTCCACTGTCTCCACTGTCTCCACTGTCTCCACTGTCTCTCCTGTCTCCACTGTCTCCACTCTCTCCACTGTCTCTCCTGTCTCCACTGTCTCTCCTGTCTCCACTGTCTCTCCTGTCTCCACTGTCTCTCCTGTCTCTCCTGTCTCCACTGTCTCCACTGTCTCCACTGTCTCTCCTGTCTCCACTGTCTCTCCTGTCTCCACTGTCTCTCCTGTCTCCACTGTCTCTCCTGTCTCCACTGTCTCCACTGTCTCTCCTGTCTCCACTGTCTCTCCTGTCTCCACTGTCTCCACTGGCTCCACTGTCTCCACTGGCTCTCCTGTCTCCACTGGCTCTCCTGTCTCCACTGTCTCTCCTGTCTCCACTGTCTCCACTGTCTCTCGTGTCTCCACTGTCTCCACTGTCTCTCCTGTCTCCACTGTCTCTCATGTCTCCACTGTCTCTCATGTCTCCACTGTCTCCAGTGTCTCCACTGTCTCTCATGTCTCCACTGTCTCCACTGTCTCCAGTGTCTCCACTGTCTCTCCTGTCTCCACTGTCTCTCCTGTCTCTCCTGTCTCCACTGTCTCCACTGTCTCCACTGGCTCTCCTGTCTCCACTGGCTCTCCTGTCTCCACTGTCTCTCCTGTCTCCACTGTCTCTCGTGTCTCCACTGTCTCTCCTGTCTCCACTGTCTCCACTGTATCCACTGTCTCTCCTGTCTCCACTGTATCCACTGTCTCTCATGTCTCCACTGTCTCTCATGTCTCCACTGTCTCCACTGTCTCCACTGTCTCCACTGTCTTTCATGTCTCTCCTGTCTCCACTGTCTCCACTGTCTCCACTGCCTCCACTGTCTCCACTGTCTCTCATGTCTCCACTGTCTCTCATGTCTCCACTGTCTCCACTGTCTCCAGTGTCTCCACTGTCTCTCCTGTCTCTCATGTCTCTCCTGTCTCCACTGTCTCCACTGTATCCACTGCCTCCACTGTCTCCACTGTCTCCACTGTTACTCCTGTCTCCACTGTCTCCACTGTCTCCACTGTCTCCACTGTCTCTCCTGTCTCCACTGTCTCCACTGTCTCTCCTGTCTCTCCTGTATCCACTGTCTCCACTGTCTCCACTGTCTCTCATGTCTCCACTGTCTCCACTGTCTCTCCTGTCTCCACTGTCTCTCCTGTCTCCACTGTCTCCACTGTCTCTCCTGTCTCCACTGTCTCCACTGTCTCCACTGTCTCTCCTGTCTCTCATGTCTCTCATGTCTCCACTGTCTCTCCTGTCTCCACTGTCTCCACTGTCTCCACTGTATCCACTGTCTCTCCTGTCTCCACTGTCTCTCCTGTCTCCACCGTCTCCACTGTCTCTCCTGTCTCTCCTGTCTCCACTATCTCTCCTGTCTCTCCTGTCTCCACTGTCTCCACTGTCTCCACTGTCTCCACTGGCTCTCCTGTCTCCACTGTCGCCACTGTCTCTCCTGTCTCCACTGTCTCTCCTATCTCCACTGTCTCCACTGTCTCTCCTGTCTCCACTGTCTCCACTGTCTCCACTGTCTGCACTGTCTCTCCTGTCTCCACTGTCTCCACTGTCTCCACTGTCTCTTCTGTCTCCACTGTCTCTCCTGTCTCCACTGTCTCTCCTGTCTCCACTGTCTCTCCTGTCTCCACTGTCTCCACTGTCTCCAATGTCTCCACTGTCTCCACTGTCTCTCATGTCTCCACTGTCTCTCCTGTCTCCACTGTCTCTCCTGTCTCCACTGTCTCCACTGTCTCTTCTGTCTCCACTGTCTCTCCTGTCTCCACTGTCTCCACTGTCTCTCCTGTCTCCACTGTCTCTCCTGTCTCCACTGTCTCCACTGTCTCCACTGTCTCTCGTGTCTCTCCTGTCTGTCACTGTCTCTCATGTCTCCACTGTCTCTCCTGTCTCCACTGTCTCTCCTGTCTCCACTGTCTCCAATGTCTCCACTGTCTCAACTGTCTCTCCTGTCTGTCACTGTCTCTCATGTCTCCACTGTCTCTCCTGTCTCCACTGTCTCTCCTGTCTCCACTGTCTCTCCTGTCTCCACTGACTCTCCTGTCTCCACTGTCTCCACTGTCTCCACTGTCTCTCCTGTCTCCACTGTCTCCACTGTCTCTCCTGTCTCCACTGTCTCTCCTGTCTCCACTGTCTCCACTGTATCCACTGTCTCCACTGTCTCTCCTGTCTCTCCTGTCTCCACTGTCTCTCCTGTCTCTCCTGTCTCCACTGTCTCCACTGTCTCCACTGTCTCCACTGGCTCTCCTGTCTCCACTGTCTCTCCTGTCTCCACCGTCTCCACTGTCTCTCCTGTATCCACTGTCTCCACTGTCTCCACTGTCTCTCCTGTATGTCACTGTCTCCACTGTCTCTCCTGTCTCTCCTGTCTCCACTGTCTCCACTGTCTCCACTGTCTCTCCTGTCTCCACTGTCTCTCCTGTCTCCACTGTCTCTCCTGTCTCCACTGTCTCTCCTGTCTCCACTGTCTCTCCTGTCTCTCCTGTCTCCACTGTCTCCACTGTCTCCACTGTCTCTCCTGTCTCCACTGGCTCTCCTGTCTCCACTGTCTCTCCTGTCTCCACTGTCTCCACTGTCTCTCGTGTCTCCACTGTCTCCACTGTCTCTCATGTCTCCACTGTCTCTCATGTCTCCACTGTCTCCAGTGTCGCCAGTGTCTCCACTGTCTCTCCTGTCTTTCATGTCTCTCCTGTCTCCACTGTCTCCACTGTCTCCACTGCCTCCACTGTCTCCACTGTCTCTCATGTATCCACTGTCTCTCATGTCTCCACTGTCTCCACTGTCTCCAGTGTCTCCACTGTCTCTCCTGTCTCCACTGTCTCTCCTGTCTCTCCTGTCTCCACTGTCTCCACTGTCTCCACTGTCTCCACTGGCTCTCCTGTCTCCACTGGCTCTCCTGTCTCCACTGTCTCTCCTGTCTCCACTGTCTCTCGTGTCTCCACTGTCTCCACTGTCTCTCCTGTCTCCACTGTATCCACTGTCTCTCATGTCTCCACTGTCTCTCATGTCTCCACTGTCTCCACTGTCTCCACTGTCTCTCGTGTCTCCACTGTCTCCACTGTCTCTCCTGTCTCCACTGACTCCACTGTCTCTCATGTCTCCACTGTCTCTCATGTCTCCACTGTCTCCAGTGTCGCCAGTGTCTCCACTGTCTCTCCTGTCTTTCATGTCTCTCCTGTCTCCACTGTCTCCACTGTCTCCACTGCCTCCACTGTCTCCACTGTCTCTCATGTATACACTGTCTCTCATGTCTCCACTGTCTCCACTGTCTCCAGTGTCTCCACTGTCTCTCCTGTCTCCACTGTCTCTCCTGTCTCTCCTGTCTCCACTGTCTCCACTGTCTCCACTGTCTCCACTGGCTCTCCTGTCTCCACTGGCTCTCCTGTCTCCACTGTCTCTCCTGTCTCCACTGTCTCTCGTGTCTCCACTGTCTCCACTGTCTCTCCTGTCTCCACTGTATCCACTGTCTCTCATGTCTCCACTGTCTCTCATGTCTCCACTGTCTCCACTGTCTCCACTGTCTCCACTGTCTCTCCTGTCTTTCATGTCTCTCCTGTCTCCACTGTCTCCACTGTCTCCACTGCCTCCACTGTCTCCACTGTCTCTCATGTCTCCACTGTCTCTCATCTCTCCACTGTCTCCACTGTCTCCAGTGTCTCCAGTGTCTCTCCTGTCTCTCATGTCTCTCCTGTCTCCACTGTCTCCACTGTATCCACTGCCTCCACTGTCTCCACTGTCTCCACTGTTACTCCTGTCTCCACTGTCTCCAATGTCTCCACTGTCTCCACTGTCTCCACTGTCTCTCCTGTCTCCACTGTCTCCACTGTCTCCACTGTCTCTCCTGTCTCCACTGTCTCCACTGTCTCCACTGTCTCTCCTGTCTCCACTGTCTCTCCGTCTCCACTGTCTCCACTGTCTCTCCTGTCTCTCATGTCTCTCATGTCTCCACTGTCTCTCCTGTCTCCACTGTATCCACTGTCTCCACTGTCTCTCCTGTCTCCACTGTCTCCACTGTCTCTCCTGTCTCCTCTGTCTCCACTGTCTCTCCTGTCTCCACTGTCTCCACTGTCTCCACTGTCTCTCCTGTCTCCACTGTCTCCACTGTCTCCACTGTCTCTCCTGTCTCCACTGTCTCCACTGTCTCCACTGTCTCTCCTATCTCCACTGTCTCTCCTGTCTCCACTGTCTCCACTGTCTCTCCTGTCTCCACTGTCTCAACTGTCTTCACTGTCTCCACTGTCTCCACTGTCTCTCCTTTCTCGACTGTCTCCACTGTCTCCACTGTCTCTCCTGTCTGTCACTGTCTCCACTGTCTCTCCTGTCTCTCCTGTCTCCAATGTCTCCACTGTCTCTCCTGTCTCCACTGTCTCTGTCTCCACTGTCTCCACTGTCTCTCCTGTCTCCACTGTCTCCACTGTCTCCACTGTCTCTCCTGTCTCCACTGTCTCCACTGTATCCACTGTCTCCACTGTCTCTCCTGTCTCCACTGTCTCTCCTGTGTCCACTGTCTCTCCTGTCTCTCCTGTCTCCACTGTCTCCACTGTCTCTCCTGTCTCCACTGTCTCCACTGTCTCCACTGTCTCTCCTGTCTCTCCTGTCTGTCACTGTCTCCAATGTATCCACTGTCTCCACTGTCTCCACTGTCTCCACTGTCTCTCCTGTCTCCACTGTATCTCCTGTCTCTCCTGTCTCCACTGTCTCTCCTGTCTCCACTGTCTCTCCTGTCTCCACTGTCTCCAATGTCTCTCATGTCTCCACTGTCTCCACTGTCTCTCCTGTCTCTCCTGTCTCCACTGTCTCCACTGTCTCTCCTGTCTCCACTGTCTCTCCTGTCTCCACTGTCTCCACTGTCTCCACTGTCTCCACTGTCTCTCCTGTCTCCACTGTCTCCACTGTATCCACTGTCTCCACTGTCTCTCCTGTCTCCACTGTCTCTCCTGTGTCCACTGTCTCCACTGTCTCCACAGGCTCTCCTGTCTCCACTGTCTCCACTGTCTCTCCTGTCTCCACTGTCTCTCCTGTCTCCACTGTCTCCACTGTCTCTCCTGTCTCCACTGTCTCCACTGACTCCACTGTCTCTCCTGTCTCTCCTGTCTCCACTGTCTCCAATGTCTCCACTGTCTCCACTGTCTCTACTGTCTCTCCTGTCTGTCACTGTCTCCAATGTCTCCACTGTCTCCACTGTCTCTACTGTCTCTCCTGTCTCTCCTGTCTCCACTGTCTCCACTGTCTCCACTGTCTCCACTGTCTATCCTGTCTCCACTGTATCTCCTGTCTCTCCTGTCTCCACTGTCTCTCCTGTCTCTCCTGTCTCTCATGTCTCCACTGTCTCCAATGTCTCCACTGTCTCCACTGTCTCTCCTGTCTGTCACTGTCTCTCATGTCTCCACTGTCTCCACTGTCTCTCCTGTCTCCAATGTCTCCACTGTCTCCACTGTCTCCACTGTTTCCACTGTCTCTCCTGTCTGTCACTGTCTCTCATGTCTCCACTGTCTCTCCTGTCTCCACTGTCTCTCCTGTCTCCACTGTCTCTTCTGTCTCCACTGTCTCTCCTGTCTCCACTGTCTCCACTGTCTCTCCTGTCTCCACTGTCTCTCCTGTCTCCACTGTCTCTCCTGTCTCCACTGTCTCTCCTGTCTCCACTGTCTCCACTGTCTCCACTGTCTCCACTGTCTCCACTGTCTCTCCTGTCTCCACTGTCTCCACTGTCTCCACTGTATCCACTGTCTCTCCTGTCTCCACTGTCTCTCCTGTCTCCACTGTCTCCACTGTCTCCACTGTCTCTCCTGTCTCTCCTGTCTCCACTGTCTCTCCTGTCTCTCCTGTCTCCACTGTCTCCACTGTCTCCACTGGCTCTCCTGTCTCCACTGTATCCACTGTCTCTCCTGTCTCCACTGTCTCTCCTGTCTCCACTGTCTCCACTGT
This sequence comes from Notolepis coatsorum, assembly GCF_963971535.1. NCBI lineage: Eukaryota > Metazoa > Chordata > Actinopteri > Aulopiformes > Paralepididae > Notolepis > Notolepis coatsorum. The sequence continues at coordinate 170,390,899 of NC_140167.1, forward strand.
CTCTCCTGTCTCCACTGTCTCCACTGTCTCCACTGTCTGCACTGTCTCTCCTGTCTCTCCTGTCTCCACTGTCTCCACTGTCTCCACTGTCTCTTCTGTCTCCACTGTATCTCCTGTCTCCACTGTCTCCACTGTCTCTCCTGTCTCCACTGTCTCTCCTGTCTCCACTGTCTCTCCTGTCTCCACTGTCTCCACTGTCTCCAATGTCTCCACTGTCTCCACTGTCTCTCCTGTCTGTCACTGTCTCTCATGTCTCCACTGTCTCTCCTGTCTCCACTGTCTCTCCTGTCTCCACTGTCTCCACTGTCTCTTCTGTCTCCACTGTCTCTCCTGTCTCCACTGTCTCCACTGTCTCTCCTGTCTCCACTGTCTCTCCTGTCTCCACTGTCTCCAATGTCTCCACTGTCTCCACTGTCTCAACTGTCTCTCCTGTCTGTCACTGTCTCTCATGTCTCCACTGTCTCTCCTGTCTCCACTGTCTCTCCTGTATCCACTGTCTCTCCTGTCTCCACTGTCTCTCCTGTCTCCACAGTCTCCACTGTCTCCACTGTCTCTCCTGTCTCCACTGTCTCCACTGTCTCCACTGTCTCCACTGACTCTCCTGTCTCCACTGTCTCCACTGTCTCCACTGTCTCTCCTGTCTCCACTGTCTCCACTGTCTCCACTGTCTCTCCTGTCTCCACTGTCTCTCCTGTCTCCACTGTCTCCACTGTCTCCACTGTCTCCACTGTCTCTCCTGTCTCTCCTGTCTCCACTGTCTCTCCTGTCTCTCCTGTCTCCACTGTCTCCACTGTCTCCACTGTCTCCACTGGCTCTCCTGTCTCCAGCGTCTCCACTGTCTCTCCTGTCTCCACTGTCTCCACTGTCTCCACTGTCTCCACTGTCTCTCCTGTCTCCACTGTCTCCACTCTCTCCACTGTCTCTCCTGTCTCCACTGTCTCTCCTGTCTCCACTGTCTCTCCTGTCTCCACTGTCTCTCCTGTCTCTCCTGTCTCCACTGTCTCCACTGTCTCCACTGTCTCTCCTGTCTCCACTGTCTCTCCTGTCTCCACTGTCTCTCCTGTCTCCACTGTCTCTCCTGTCTCCACTGTCTCCACTGTCTCTCCTGTCTCCACTGTCTCTCCTGTCTCCACTGTCTCCACTGGCTCCACTGTCTCCACTGGCTCTCCTGTCTCCACTGGCTCTCCTGTCTCCACTGTCTCTCCTGTCTCCACTGTCTCCACTGTCTCTCGTGTCTCCACTGTCTCCACTGTCTCTCCTGTCTCCACTGTCTCTCATGTCTCCACTGTCTCTCATGTCTCCACTGTCTCCAGTGTCTCCACTGTCTCTCATGTCTCCACTGTCTCCACTGTCTCCAGTGTCTCCACTGTCTCTCCTGTCTCCACTGTCTCTCCTGTCTCTCCTGTCTCCACTGTCTCCACTGTCTCCACTGGCTCTCCTGTCTCCACTGGCTCTCCTGTCTCCACTGTCTCTCCTGTCTCCACTGTCTCTCGTGTCTCCACTGTCTCTCCTGTCTCCACTGTCTCCACTGTCTCCACTGTCTCTCCTGTCTCCACTGTATCCACTGTCTCTCATGTCTCCACTGTCTCTCATGTCTCCACTGTCTCCACTGTCTCCACTGTCTCCACTGTCTTTCATGTCTCTCCTGTCTCCACTGTCTCCACTGTCTCCACTGCCTCCACTGTCTCCACTGTCTCTCATGTCTCCACTGTCTCTCATGTCTCCACTGTCTACACTGTCTCCAGTGTCTCCACTGTCTCTCCTGTCTCTCATGTCTCTCCTGTCTCCACTGTCTCCACTGTATCCACTGCCTCCACTGTCTCCACTGTCTCCACTGTTACTCCTGTCTCCACTGTCTCCACTGTCTCCACTGTCTCCACTGTCTCTCCTGTCTCCACTGTCTCCACTGTCTCTCCTGTCTCTCCTGTATCCACTGTCTCCACTGTCTCCACTGTCTCTCATGTCTCCACTGTCTCCACTGTCTCTCCTGTCTCCACTGTCTCTCCTGTCTCCACTGTCTCCACTGTCTCTCCTGTCTCCACTGTCTCCACTGTCTCCACTGTCTCTCCTGTCTCTCATGTCTCTCATGTCTCCACTGTCTCTCCTGTCTCCACTGTCTCCACTGTCTCCACTGTATCCACTGTCTCTCCTGTCTCCACTGTCTCTCCTGTCTCCACCGTCTCCACTGTCTCTCCTGTCTCTCCTGTCTCCACTGTCTCTCCTGTCTCTCCTGTCTCCACTGTCTCCACTGTCTCCACTGTCTCCACTGGCTCTCCTGTCTCCACTGTCGCCACTGTCTCTCCTGTCTCCACTGTCTCTCCTATCTCCACTGTCTCCACTGTCTCTCCTGTTTCCACTGTCTCCACTGTCTCCACTGTCTGCACTGTCTCTCCTGTCTCCACTGTCTCCACTGTCTCCACTGTCTCTTCTGTCTCCACTGTCTCTCCTGTCTCCACTGTCTCTCCTGTCTCCACTGTCTCTCCTGTCTCCACTGTCTCCACTGTCTCCAATGTCTCCACTGTCTCCACTGTCTCTCATGTCTCCACTGTCTCTCCTGTCTCCACTGTCTCTCCTGTCTCCACTGTCTCCACTGTCTCTTCTGTCTCCACTGTCTCTCCTGTCTCCACTGTCTCCACTGTCTCTCCTGTCTCCACTGTCTCTCCTGTCTCCACTGTCTCCACTGTCTCCACTGTCTCTCCTGTCTCCACTGTCTCTCCTGTCTCCACTGTCTCCAATGTCTCCACTGTCTCAACTGTCTCTCCTGTCTGTCACTGTCTCTCATGTCTCCACTGTCTCTCCTGTCTCCACTGTCTCTCCTGTCTCCACTGTCTCTCCTGTCTCCACTGACTCTCCTGTCTCCACTGTCTCCACTGTCTCCACTGTCTCTCCTGTCTCCACTGTCTCCACTGTCTCTCCTGTCTCCACTGTCTCTCCTGTCTCCACTGTCTCCACTGTATCCACTGTCTCCACTGTCTCTCCTGTCTCTCCTGTCTCCACTGTCTCTCCTGTCTCTCCTGTCTCCACTGTCTCCACTGTCTCCACTGTCTCCACTGGCTCTCCTGTCTCCACTGTCTCTCCTGTCTCCACCGTCTCCACTGTCTCTCCTGTATCCACTGTCTCCACTGTCTCCACTGTCTCTCCTGTATGTCACTGTCTCCACTGTCTCTCCTGTCTCTCCTGTCTCCACTGTCTCCACTGTCTCCACTGTCTCTCCTGTCTCCACTGTCTCTCCTGTCTCCACTGTCTCTCCTGTCTCCACTGTCTCTCCTGTCTCCACTGTCTCTCCTGTCTCTCCTGTCTCCACTGTCTCCACTGTCTCCACTGTCTCTCCTGTCTCCACTGGCTCTCCTGTCTCCACTGTCTCTCCTGTCTCCACTGTCTCCACTGTCTCTCGTGTCTCCACTGTCTCCACTGTCTCTCATGTCTCCACTGTCTCTCATGTCTCCACTGTCTCCAGTGTCGCCAGTGTCTCCACTGTCTCTCCTGTCTTTCATGTCTCTCCTGTCTCCACTGTCTCCACTGTCTCCACTGCCTCCACTGTCTCCACTGTCTCTCATGTATCCACTGTCTCTCATGTCTCCACTGTCTCCACTGTCTCCAGTGTCTCCACTGTCTCTCCTGTCTCCACTGTCTCTCCTGTCTCTCCTGTCTCCACTGTCTCCACTGTCTCCACTGTCTCCACTGGCTCTCCTGTCTCCACTGGCTCTCCTGTCTCCACTGTCTCTCCTGTCTCCACTGTCTCTTGTGTCTCCACTGTCTCCACTGTCTCTCCTGTCTCCACTGTATCCACTGTCTCTCATGTCTCCACTGTCTCTCATGTCTCCACTGTCTCCACTGTCTCCACTGTCTCTCGTGTCTCCACTGTCTCCACTGTCTCTCCTGTCTCCACTGACTCCACTGTCTCTCATGTCTCCACTGTCTCTCATGTCTCCACTGTCTCCAGTGTCGCCAGTGTCTCCACTGTCTCTCCTGTCTTTCATGTCTCTCCTGTCTCCACTGTCTCCACTGTCTCCACTGCCTCCACTGTCTCCACTGTCTCTCATGTATACACTGTCTCTCATGTCTCCACTGTCTCCACTGTCTCCAGTGTCTCCACTGTCTCTCCTGTCTCCACTGTCTCTCCTGTCTCTCCTGTCTCCACTGTCTCCACTGTCTCCACTGTCTCCACTGGCTCTCCTGTCTCCACTGGCTCTCCTGTCTCCACTGTCTCTCCTGTCTCCACTGTCTCTCGTGTCTCCACTGTCTCCACTGTCTCTCCTGTCTCCACTGTATCCACTGTCTCTCATGTCTCCACTGTCTCTCATGTCTCCACTGTCTCCACTGTCTCCACTGTCTCCACTGTCTCTCCTGTCTTTCATGTCTCTCCTGTCTCCACTGTCTCCACTGTCTCCACTGCCTCCACTGTCTCCACTGTCTCTCATGTCTCCACTGTCTCTCATCTCTCCACTGTCTCCACTGTCTCCAGTGTCTCCAGTGTCTCTCCTGTCTCTCATGTCTCTCCTGTCTCCACTGTCTCCACTGTATCCACTGCCTCCACTGTCTCCACTGTCTCCACTGTTACTCCTGTCTCCACTGTCTCCAATGTCTCCACTGTCTCCACTGTCTCCACTGTCTCTCCTGTCTCCACTGTCTCCACTGTCTCCACTGTCTCTCCTGTCTCCACTGTCTCCACTGTCTCCACTGTCTCTCCTGTCTCCACTGTCTCTCCGTCTCCACTGTCTCCACTGTCTCTCCTGTCTCTCATGTCTCTCATGTCTCCACTGTCTCTCCTGTCTCCACTGTATCCACTGTCTCCACTGTCTCTCCTGTCTCCACTGTCTCCACTGTCTCCTCTGTCTCCACTGTCTCTCCTGTCTCCACTGTCTCCACTGTCTCCACTGTCTCTCCTGTCTCCACTGTCTCCACTGTCTCCACTGTCTCTCCTGTCTCCACTGTCTCCACTGTCTCCACTGTCTCTCCTATCTCCACTGTCTCTCCTGTCTCCACTGTCTCCACTGTCTCTCCTGTCTCCACTGTCTCAACTGTCTTCACTGTCTCCACTGTCTCCACTGTCTCTCCTTTCTCGACTGTCTCCACTGTCTCCACTGTCTCTCCTGTCTGTCACTGTCTCTCCTGTCTCCACTGTCTCCACTGTCTCTCCTGTCTCCACTGTCTCTGTCTCCACTGTCTCCACTGTCTCTCCTGTCTCCACTGTCTCCACTGTCTCCACTGTCTCTCCTGTCTCCACTGTCTCCACTGTATCCACTGTCTCCACTGTCTCTCCTGTCTCCACTGTCTCTCCTGTGTCCACTGTCTCTCCTGTCTCTCCTGTCTCCACTGTCTCCACTGTCTCTCCTGTCTCCACTGTCTCCACTGTCTCCACTGTCTCTCCTGTCTCTCCTGTCTCCACTGTCTCCAATGTCTCCACTGTCTCTACTGTCTCTCCTGTCTGTCACTGTCTCCAATGTCTCCACTGTCTCCACTGTCTCCACTGTCTCCACTGTCTCTCCTGTCTCCACTGTATCTCCTGTCTCTCCTGTCTCCACTGTCTCTCCTGTCTCCACTGTCTCTCCTGTCTCCACTGTCTCCAATGTCTCTCATGTCTCCACTGTCTCCACTGTCTCTCCTGTCTCTCCTGTCTCCACTGTCTCCACTGTCTCTCCTGTCTCCACTGTCTCTCCTGTCTCCACTGTCTCCACTGTCTCCACTGTCTCCACTGTCTCTCCTGTCTCCACTGTCTCCACTGTATCCACTGTCTCCACTGTCTCTCCTGTCTCCACTGTCTCTCCTGTGTCCACTGTCTCCACTGTCTCCACAGGCTCTCCTGTCTCCACTGTCTCCACTGTCTCTCCTGTCTCCACTGTCTCTCCTGTCTCCACTGTCTCCACTGTCTCTCCTGTCTCCACTGTCTCCACTGACTCCACTGTCTCTCCTGTCTCTCCTGTCTCCACTGTCTCCAATGTCTCCACTGTCTCCACTGTCTCTACTGTCTCTCCTGTCTGTCACTGTCTCCAATGTCTCCACTGTCTCCACTGTCTCTACTGTCTCTCCTGTCTCTCCTGTCTCCACTGTCTCCACTGTCTCCACTGTCTCCACTGTCTATCCTGTCTCCACTGTATCTCCTGTCTCTCCTGTCTCCACTGTCTCTCCTGTCTCTCCTGTCTCTCATGTCTCCACTGTCTCCAATGTCTCCACTGTCTCCACTGTCTCTCCTGTCTGTCACTGTCTCTCATGTCTCCACTGTCTCCACTGTCTCTCCTGTCTCCAATGTCTCCACTGTCTCCACTGTCTCCACTGTTTCCACTGTCTCTCCTGTCTGTCACTGTCTCTCATGTCTCCACTGTCTCCACTGTCTCTCCTGTCTCCACTGTCTCTCCTGTTTCCACTGTCTCTCCTGTCTCCACTGTCTCTCCTGTCTCCACTGTATCTCCTGTCTCCACTGTCTCCAATGTCTCCACTGTCTCCACTGTCTCCACGGTCTCCACTGTCTCTCCTGTCTGTCACTGTCTCTCATGTCTCCACTGTCTCCACTGTCTCTCCTGTCTCCACTGTATCCACTGTCTCTCCTGTCTCCACTGTCTCTCCTGTCTCCACTGTCTCCACTGTCTCCACTGTCTCTCCTGTCTCCACTGTCTCTCCTGTCTCCACTGTCTCCACTGTCTCCACTGTCTCCACTGTCTCTCCTGTCTCCACTGTCTCCACTGTATCCACTGTCTCCACTGTCTCTCCTGTCTCCACTGTCTTTCCTGTGTCCACTGTCTCTCCTGCCTCTCCTGTCTCCACTGTCTCCACTGTCTCCACTGGTTCTCCTGTCTCCACTGTCTCCACTGTCTCCACTGTCTCTCCTGTCTCCACTGTCTCTCCTGTCTCCACTGTCTCCACTGTCTCTCCTGTCTCTCCTGTCTCCACTGTCTTCACTGGTTCTCCTGTCTCCACTGTCTCCACTGTCTCCACTGTCTCTCCTGTCTCCACTGTCTCTCCTGTCTCCACTGTCTCTCCTGTCTCTCCTGTCTCCACTGTCTCCAATGTCTCCACTGTCTCTACTGTCTCTCCTGTCTGTCACTGTCTCCACTGTCTCTCCTGTCTCTCCTGTCTCCACTGTCTCCACTGTCTCCACTGTCTCCACTGTCTCTCCTGTCTCTCCTGTCTCCACTGTCTCTGTCTCCACTGTCTCCACTGTCTCTCCTGTCTCTCCTGTCTCCACTGTCTCCACTGTCTCCACTGTCTCCACTGTCTCTCCTGTCTCTCCTGTCTCTCCTGTCTCCACTGTCTCCACTGTCTCTCCTGTCTCCACTGTCTCTCATGTCTCCACTGTCTCTCCTGTCGCCACTGTCTCCACTGTCTCTCGTGTCTCCACTGTCTCCACTGTCTCTCCTGTCTCCACTGTCTCCACTGTCTATCATGTCTCCACTGTCTCTCATGTCTCCACTGTCTCCACTGTCTCTCCTGTCTCTCATGTCTCTCCTGTCTCCACTGTCTCCACTGCCTCCACTGTCTCCACTGTCTCCACTGTCTCTCCTGTCTCCACTGTCTCTCCTGTCTCCTCTGTCTCCACTATCTCCACTGTCTCTCCTGTTTCTCCTGTCTCCAATGTCTCCACTGTCTCCACTGTCTCTACTGTCTCTCCTGTCTCTCCTGTCTCCACTGTCTCCACTGTCTCCACTGTCTCCACTGTCTCTCCTGTCTCCACTGTATCTCCTGTCTCTCCTGTCTCCACTGTCTCTCCTGTCTCTCCTGTCTCTCATGTCTCCACTGTCTCTCCTGTCTCCACTGTCTCCACTGTCTCTACTGTCTCTCCTGTCTGTCACTGTCTCCAATGTCTCCACTGTCTCTACTGTCTCTCCTGTCTCCACTGTCTCCACTGTCTCCAATGTCTCCACTGTCTCCACTGTCTCTCCTGTCTGTCACTGTCTCTCATGTCTCCACTGTCTCCACTGTCTCTCCTGTCTCCACTGTCTCTCCTGTTTCCACTGTCTCTCCTGTCTCCACTGTCTCTCCTGTCTCCACTGTATCTCCTGTCTCCACTGTCTCCAATGTCTCCACTGTCTCCACTGTCTCCACTGTCTCCACTGTCTCTCCTGTCTGTCACTGTCTCTCATGTCTCCACTGTCTCCACTGTCTCTCCTGTCTCCACTGTCTCCACGGTCTCTCCTGTCTCCACTGTCTCTCCTGTCTCCACTGTCTCCACTGTCTCCACCGTCTCTCCTGTCTCCACTGTCTCTCCTGTCTCCACTGTCTCCACTGTCTCCACTGTCTCCACTGTCTCTCCTGTCTCCACTGTCTCCACTGTATCCACTGTCTCCACTGTCTCTCCTGTCTCCACTGTCTTTCCTGTGTCCACTGTCTCTCCTGCCTCTCCTGTCTCCACTGTCTCCACTGTCTCCACTGGTTCTCCTGTCTCCACTGTCTCCACTGTCTCCACTGTCTCTCCTGTCTCCACTGTCTCTCCTGTCTCCACTGTCTCCACTGTCTCTCCTGTCTCCACTGTCTCCACTGTCTCCACTGTCTCTCCTGTCTCTCCTGTCTCCACTGTCTCCAATGTCTCCACTGTCTCTACTGTCTCTCCTGTCTGTCACTGTCTCCACTGTCTCTCCTGTCTCTCCTGTCTCCACTGTCTCCACTGTCTCCACTGTCTCTCCTGTCTCTCCTGTCTCCACTGTCTCTGTCTCCACTGTCTCCACTGTCTCTCCTGTCTCTCCTGTCTCCACTGTCTCCACTGTCTCCACTGTCTCCACTGTCTCTCCTGTCTCTCCTGTCTCTCCTGTCTCCACTGTCTCCACTGTCTCTCCTGTCTCCACTGTCTCTCATGTCTCCACTGTCTCTCCTGTCTCCACTGTCTCCACTGTCTCTCCTGTCTCCACTGTCTCTCCTGTCTCCACTGTCTCTCCTGTCTCCACTGTATCCACTGTCTCCACTGTCTCCACTGTCTCTCCTGTCTCCACTGTCTCCACTGTCTCCACTGTATCCACTGTCTCTCCTGTCTCCACTGTCTCTCCTGTCTCCACTGTCTCCACTGTCTCCACTGTCTCTCCTGTCTCTCCTGTCTCCACTGTCTCTCCTGTCTCTCCTGTCTCCACTGTCTCCACTGTCTCCACTGTCTCCACTGGCTCTCCTGTCTCCACTGTCGCCACTGTCTCTCCTGTCTCCACTGTCTCTCCTATCTCCACTGTCTCCACTGTCTCTCCTGTCTCCACTGTCTCCACTGTCTCCACTGTCTGCACTGTCTCTCCTGTCTCCACTGTCTCCACTGTCTCCACTGTCTCTTCTGTCTCCACTGTATCTCCTGTCTCCACTGTCTCCACTGTCTCTCCTGTCTCCACTGTCTCTCCTGTCTCCACTGTCTCTCCTGTCTCCACTGTCTCCACTGTCTCCAATGTCTCCACTGTCTCCACTGTCTCCACTGTCTCTCATGTCTCCACTGTCTCTCCTGTCTCCACTGTCTCTCCTGTCTCCACTGTCTCCACTGTCTCTTCTGTCTCCACTGTCTCTCCTGTCTCCACTGTCTCCACTGTCTCTCCTGTCTCCACTGTCTCTCCTGTCTCCACTGTCTCCACTGTCTCCACTGTCTCTCGTGTCTCTCCTGTCTGTCACTGTCTCTCATGTCTCCACTGTCTCTCCTGTCTCCACTGTCTCTCCTGTCTCCACTGTCTCCAATGTCTCCACTGTCTCAACTGTCTCTCCTGTCTGTCACTGTCTCTCATGTCTCCACTGTCTCTCCTGTCTCCACTGTCTCTCCTGTCTCCACTGTCTCTCCTGTCTCCACAGTCTCCACTGTCTCCACTGTCTCTCCTGTCTCCACTGTCTCCACTGTCTCTCCTGTGTCCACTGTCGCCACTGTCTCTCCTGTGTCCACTGTCGCCACTGTCTCCACTGACTCTCCTGTCTCCACTGTCTCCACTGTCTCCACTGTCTCTCCTGTCTCCACTGTCTCCACTGTCTCTCCTGTCTCCACTGTCTCTCCTGTCTCCACTGTCTCCACTGTCTCCACTGTCTCCACTGTCTCTCCTGTCTCTCCTGTCTCCACTGTCTCTCCTGTCTCTCCTGTCTCCACTGTCTCCACTGTCTCTCCTGTCTGTCACTGTCTCCACTGTCTCTCCTGTCTCTCCTGTCTCCACTGTCTCCACTGTCTCCACTGTCTCTCCTGTCTCCACTGTCTCTCCTCTATCCACTGTCTCTCCTGTCTCCACTGTCTCTCCTGTCTCCACTGTCTCTCCTGTCTCTCCTGTCTCCACTGTCTCCACTGGCTCCACTGTCTCCACTGGCTCTCCTGTCTCCACTGGCTCTCCTGTCTCCACTGTCTCTCCTGTCTCCACTGTCTCCACTGTCTCTCGTGTCTCCACTGTCTCCACTGTCTCTCCTGTCTCCACTGTCTCCACTGTCTCTCATGTCTCCACTGTCTCTCATGTCTCCACTGTCTCCAGTGTCTCCAGTGTCTCCACTGTCTCTCCTGTCTTTCATGTCTCTCCTGTCTCCACTGTCTCCACTGTCTCCACTGCCTCCACTGTCTCCACTGTCTCTCGTGTATCCACTGTCTCTCATGTCTCCACTGTCTCCACTGTCTCCAGTGTCTCCACTGTCTCTCCTGTCTCCACTGTCTCTCCTGTCTCTCCTGTCTCCACTGTCTCCACTGTCTCCACTGTCTCCACTGGCTCTCCTGTCTCCACTGGCTCTCCTGTCTCCACTGTCTCTCCTGTCTCCACTGTCTCTCGTGTCTCCACTGTCTCCACTGTCTCTCCTGTCTCCACTGTATCCACTGTCTCTCATGTCTCCACTGTCTCTCATGTCTCCACTGTCTCCACTGTCTCCACTGTCTCCACTGTCTCTCCTGTCTTTCATGTCTCTCCTGTCTCCACTGTCTCCACTGTCTCCACTGCCTCCACTGTCTCCACTGTCTCTCATGTCTCCACTGTCTCTCATGTCTCCACTGTCTCCACTGTCTCCAGTGTCTCCAGTGTCTCTCCTGTCTCTCATGTCTCTCCTGTCTCCACTGTCTCCACTGTATCCACTGCCTCCACTGTCTCCACTGTCTCCACTGTTACTCCTGTCTCCACTGTCTCCACTGTCTCCACTGTCTCCACTGTCTCTCCTGTCTCCACTGTCTCCACTGTCTCTCCTGTCTCCACTGTCTCCACTGTCTCTCCTGTCTCCACTGTCTCTCCTATCTCCACTGTCTCCACTGTCTCTCCTGTCTCCACTGTCTCCACTGTCTCCACTGTCTCTCCTGTCTCTCATGTCTCTCATGTCTCCACTGTCTCTCATGTCTCCACTGTCTCTCCTGTCTCCACTGTATCCACTGTCTCCACTGTCTCTCCTGTCTCCTCTGTCTCCACTGTCTCTCCTGTCTCCACTGTCTCCACTGTCTCTCCTGTCTCCACTGTCTCCACTGTCTCCACTGTCTCTCCTGTCTCCACTGTCTCCACTGTCTCCACTGTCTCCACTGTCTCTCCTATCTCCACTGTCTCTCCTGTCTCCACTGTCTCCACTGTCTCTCCTGTCTCCACTGTCTCAACTGTCTTCACTGTCTCCACTGTCTCCACTGTCTCTCCTGTCTCCACTGTCTCCACTGTCTCCACTGTCTCTCCTGTCTGTCACTGTCTCCACTGTCTCTCCTGTCTCCACTGTCTCCACTGTCTCTCCTGTCTCCACTGTCTCTGTCTCCACTGTCTCCACTGTCTCTCCTGTCTCCACTGTCTCCACTGTCTCCACTGTCTCTCCTGTCTCCACTGTCTCCACTGTATCCACTGTCTCCACTGTCTCTCCTGTCTCCACTGTTTCTCCTGTGTCCACTGTCTCTCCTGTCTCTCCTGTCTCCACTGTCTCCACTGTCTCCACTGTCTCCACAGGCTCTCCTGTCTCCACTGTCTCCACTGTCTCTCCTGTCTCCACTGTCTCCACTGTCTCTCCTGTCTCCACTGTCTCCACTGTCTCCACTGTCTCTCCTGTCTCTCCTGTCTGTCACTGTCTCCAATGTCTCCACTGTCTCCACTGTCTCCACTGTCTCCACTGTCTCTCCTGTCTCCACTGTATCTCCTGTCTCTCCTGTCTCCACTGTCTCTCCTGTCTCCACTGTCTCTCCTGTCTCCACTGTCTCCAATGTCTCTCATGTCTCCACTGTCTCCACTGTCTCTCCTGTCTCTCCTGTCTCCACTGTCTCCACTGTCTCTCCTGTCTCCACTGTCTCTCCTGTCTCCACTCTCTCCACTGTCTCCACTGTCTCCACTGTCTCTCCTGTCTCCACTGTCTCCACTGTATCCACTGTCTCCACTGTCTCTCCTGTCTCCACTGTCTCTCCTGTGTCCACTGTCTCTCCTGTCTCTCCTGTCTCCACTGTCTCCACAGGCTCCACAGGCTCTCCTGTCTCCACTGTCTCCACTGTCTCTCCTGTCTCCACTGTCTCTCCTGTCTCCACTGTCTCCACTGTCTCTCCTGTCTCCACTGTCTCCACTGACTCCACTGTCTCTCCTGTCTCTCCTGTCTCCACTGTCTCCAATGTCTCCACTGTCTCCACTGTCTCTACTGTCTCTCCTGTCTGTCACTGTCTCCAATGTCTCCACTGTCTCCACTGTCTCTACTGTCTCTCCTGTCTCTCCTGTCTCCACTGTCTCCACTGTCTCCACTGTCTCCACTGTCTCTCCTGTCTCCACTGTATCTCCTGTCTCTCCTGTCTCCACTGTCTCTCCTGTCTCTCCTGTCTCTCATGTCTCCACTGTCTCCACTGTCTCTACTGTCTCTCCTGTCTGTCACTGTCTCCAATGTCTCCACTGTCTCTACTGTCTCTCCTGTCTCCACTGTCTCCACTGTCTCCAATGTCTCCACTGTCTCCACTGTCTCTCCTGTCTGTCACTGTCTCTCATGTCTCCACTGTCTCCACTGTCTCTCCTGTCTCCAATGTCTCCACTGTCTCCACTGTCTCCACTGTTTCTACTGTCTCTCCTGTCTGTCACTGTCTCTCATGTCTCCACTGTCTCCACTGTCTCTCCTGTCTCCACTGTCTCTCCTGTTTCCACTGTCTCTCCTGTCTCCACTGTCTCTCCTGTCTCCACTGTATCTCCTGTCTCCACTGTCTCCAATGTCTCCACTGTCTCCACTGTCTCCACTGTCTCCACTGTCTCTCCTGTCTGTCACTATCTCTCATGTCTCCACTGTCTCCACTGTCTCTCCTGTCTCCACTGTCTCCACTGTCTCTCCTGTCTCCACTGTCTCTCCTGTCTCCACTGTCTCCACTGTCTCCACTGTCTCTCCTGTCTCCACTGTCTCTCCTGTCTCCACTGTCTCCACTGTCTCCACTGTCTCCACTGTCTCTCCTGTCTCCACTGTCTCCACTGTATCCACTGTCTCCACTGTCTCTCCTGTCTCCACTGTCTTTCCTGTGTCCACTGTCTCTCCTGCCTCTCCTGTCTCCACTGTCTCCACTGTCTCCACTGGTTCTCCTGTCTCCACTGTCTCCACTGTCTCCACTGTCTCTCCTGTCTCCACTGTCTCCACTGTCTCTCCTGTCTCCACTGTCTCCACTGTCTCCACTGTCTCCACTGTCTCTCCTGTCTCTCCTGTCTCCACTGTCTCCAATGTCTCCACTGTCTCTACTGTCTCTCCTGTCTGTCACTGTCTCCACTGTCTCTCCTGTCTCTCCTGTCTCCACTGTCTCCACTGTCTCCACTGTCTCCACTGTCTCTCCTGTCTCTCCTGTCTCCACTGTCTCTGTCTCCACTGTCTCCACTGTCTCTCCTGTCTCCACTGTCTCCACTGTCTCCACTGTCTCCACTGTCTCTCCTGTCTCTCCTGTCTCTCCTGTCTCCACTGTCTCCACTGTCTCTCCTGTCTCCACTGTCTCTCATGTCTCCACTGTCTCTCCTGTCGCCACTGTCTCCACTGTCTCTCGTGTCTCCACTGTCTCCACTGTCTCTCCTGTCTCCACTGTCTCCACTGTCTATCATGTCTCCACTGTCTCTCATGTCTCCACTGTCTCCACTGTCTCTCCTGTCTCTCATGTCTCTCCTGTCTCCACTGTCTCCACTGGTTCTCCTGTCTCCACTGTCTCCACTGTCTCCACTGTCTCTCCTGTCTCCACTGTCTCCACTGTCTCTCCTGTCTCCACTGTCTCCACTGTCTCCACTGTCTCCACTGTCTCTCCTGTCTCTCCTGTCTCCACTGTCTCCAATGTCTCCACTGTCTCTACTGTCTCTCCTGTCTGTCACTGTCTCCACTGTCTCTCCTGTCTCTCCTGTCTCCACTGTCTCCACTGTCTCCACTGTCTCCACTGTCTCTCCTGTCTCTCCTGTCTCCACTGTCTCTGTCTCCACTGTCTCCACTGTCTCTCCTGTCTCCACTGTCTCCACTGTCTCCACTGTCTCCACTGTCTCTCCTGTCTCTCCTGTCTCTCCTGTCTCCACTGTCTCCACTGTCTCTCCTGTCTCCACTGTCTCTCATGTCTCCACTGTCTCTCCTGTCGCCACTGTCTCCACTGTCTCTCGTGTCTCCACTGTCTCCACTGTCGCTCCTGTCTCCACTGTCTCCACTGTCTATCATGTCTCCACTGTCTCTCATGTCTCCACTGTCTCCACTGTCTCTCCTGTCTCTCATGTCTCTCCTGTCTCCACTGTCTCCACTGTCTCCACTGCCTCCACTGTCTCCACTGTCTCCACTGTCTCTCCTGTCTCCACTGTCTCTCCTGTCTCTCCTGTCTCCACTGTCTCCACTGTCTCCACTGTCTCCACTGGCTCTCCTGTCTCCACTGGCTCTCCTGTCTCCACTGTCTCTCCTGTCTCCACTGTCTCTCGTGTCTCCACTGTCTCCACTGTCTCTCCTGTCTCCACTGTATCCACTGTCTCTCATGTCTCCACTGTCTCTCATGTCTCCACTGTCTCCACTGTCTCCACTGTCTCCACTGTCTCTCCTGTCTTTCATGTCTCTCCTGTCTCCACTGTCTCCACTGTCTCCACTGCCTCCACTGTCTCCACTGTCTCTCATGTCTCCACTGTCTCTCATGTCTCCACTGTCTCCACTGTCTCCAGTGTCTCCAGTGTCTCTCCTGTCTCTCATGTCTCTCCTGTCTCCACTGTCTCCACTGTATCCACTGCCTCCACTGTCTCCACTGTCTCCACTGTTACTCCTGTCTCCACTGTCTCCACTGTCTCCACTGTCTCCACTGTCTCCACTGTCTCTCCTGTCTCCACTGTCTCCACTGTCTCTCCTGTCTCCACTGTCTCTCCTGTCTCCACTGTCTCCACTGTCTCTCCTGTCTCCACTGTCTCCACTGTCTCCACTGTCTCTCCTGTCTCTCATGTCTCTCATGTCTCCACTGTCTCTCATGTCTCCACTGTCTCTCCTGTCTCCACTGTATCCACTGTCTCCACTGTCTCTCATGTCTCCACTGTCTCCACTGTCTCTCCTGTCTCCTCTGTCTCCACTGTCTCTCCTGTCTCCACTGTCTCCACTGTCTCCACTGTCTCTCCTGTCTCCACTGTCTCCACTGTCTCCACTGTCTCTCCTGTCTCCACTGTCTCCACTGTCTCCACTGTCTCCACTGTCTCTCCTATCTCCACTGTCTCTCCTGTCTCCACTGTCTCCACTGTCTCTCCTGTCTCCACTGTCTCAACTGTCTTCACTGTCTCCACTGTCTCCACTGTCTCTCCTGTCTCCACTGTCTCCACTGTCTCCACTGTCTCTCCTGTCTGTCACTGTCTCCACTGTCTCTCCTGTCTCCACTGTCTCCACTGTCTCTCCTGTCTCCACTGTCTCTGTCTCCAATGTCTCCACTGTCTCTCCTGTCTCCACTGTCTCCACTGTCTCTCCTGTCTCCACTGTCTCCACTGTATCCACTGTCTCCACTGTCTCTCCTGTCTCCACTGTCTCTCCTGTGTCCACTGTCTCTCCTGTCTCTCCTGTCTCCACTGTCTCCACTGTCTCCACTGTCTCCACAGGCTCTCCTGTCTCCACTGTCTCCACTGTCTCTCCTGTCTCCACTGTCTCCACTGTCTCTCCTGTCTCCACTGTCTCCACTGTCTCCACTGTCTCTCCTGTCTCTCCTGTCTCCACTGTCTCCAATGTCTCCACTGTCTCTACTGTCTCTCCTGTCTGTCACTGTCTCCAATGTCTCCACTGTCTCCACTGTCTCCACTGTCTCCACTGTCTCTCCTGTCTCCACTGTATCTCCTGTCTCTCCTGTCTCCACTGTCTCTCCTGTCTCCACTGTCTCTCCTGTCTCCACTGTCTCCAATGTCTCTCATGTCTCCACTGTCTCCACTGTCTCTCCTGTCTCTCCTGTCTCCACTGTCTCCACTGTCTCTCCTGTCTCCACTGTCTCTCCTGTCTCCACTCTCTCCACTGTCTCCACTGTCTCCACTGTCTCTCCTGTCTCCACTGTCTCCACTGTATCCACTGTCTCCACTGTCTCTCCTGTCTCCACTGTCTCTCCTGTGTCCACTGTCTCTCCTGTCTCTCCTGTCTCCACTGTCTCCACTGTCTCCACAGGCTCTCCTGTCTCCACTGTCTCCACTGTCTCTCCTGTCTCCACTGTCTCTCCTGTCTCCACTGTCTCCACTGTCTCTCCTGTCTCCACTGTCTCCACTGACTCCACTGTCTCTCCTGTCTCTCCTGTCTCCACTGTCTCCAATGTCTCCACTGTCTCCACTGTCTCTACTGTCTCTCCTGTCTGTCACTGTCTCCAATGTCTCCACTGTCTCCACTGTCTCTACTGTCTCTCCTGTCTCTCCTGTCTCCACTGTCTCCACTGTCTCCACTGTCTCCACTGTCTCTCCTGTCTCCACTGTATCTCCTGTCTCTCCTGTCTCCACTGTCTCTCCTGTCTCTCCTGTCTCTCATGTCTCCACTGTCTCCACTGTCTCTACTGTCTCTCCTGTCTGTCACTGTCTCCAATGTCTCCACTGTCTCTACTGTCTCTCCTGTCTCCACTGTCTCCACTGTCTCCAATGTCTCAACTGTCTCCACTGTCTCTCCTGTCTGTCACTGTCTCTCATGTCTCCACTGTCTCCACTGTCTCTCCTGTCTCCAATGTCTCCACTGTCTCCACTGTCTCCACTGTTTCCACTGTCTCTCCTGTTTCCACTGTCTCTCCTGTCTCCACTGTCTCTCCTGTCTCCACTGTATCTCCTGTCTCCACTGTCTCCACTGTCTCCACTGTCTCCACTGTCTCCACTGTCTCTCCTGTCTGTCACTGTCTCTCATGTCTCCACTGTCTCCACTGTCTCTCCTGTCTCCACTGTCTCCACTGTCTCTCCTGTCTCCACTGTCTCTCCTGTCTCCACTGTCTCCACTGTCTCCACTGTCTCTCCTGTCTCCACTGTCTCTCCTGTCTCCACTGTCTCTCCTGTCTCCACTGTCTCCACTGTATCCACTGTCTCCACTGTCTCTCCTGTCTCCACTGTCTTTCCTGTGTCCACTGTCTCTCCTGCCTCTCCTGTCTCCACTGTCTCCACTGTCTCCACTGGTTCTCCTGTCTCCACTGTCTCCACTGTCTCCACTGTCTCTCCTGTCTCCACTGTCTCCACTGTCTCTCCTGTCTCCACTGTCTCCACTGTCTCCACTGTCTCTCCTGTCTCTCCTGTCTCCACTGTCTCCAATGTCTCCACTGTCTCTACTGTCTCTCCTGTCTGTCACTGTCTCCACTGTCTCTCCTGTCTCTCCTGTCTCCACTGTCTCCACTGTCTCCACTGTCTCCACTGTCTCTCCTGTCTCTCCTGTCTCCACTGTCTCTGTCTCCACTGTCTCCACTGTCTCTCCTGTCTCTCCTGTCTCCACTGTCTCCACTGTCTCTCCTGTCTCCACTGTCTCTCATGTCTCCACTGTCTCTCCTGTCGCCACTGTCTCCACTGTCTCTCGTGTCTCCACTGTCTCCACTGTCTCTCCTGTCTCCACTGTCTCCACTGTCTATCATGTCTCCACTGTCTCTCATGTCTCCACTGTCTCCACTGTCTCTCCTGTCTCTCATGTCTCTCCTGTCTCCACTGTCTCCACTGTCTCCACTGCCTCCACTGTCTCCACTGTCTCCACTGTCTCTCCTGTCTCCACTGTCTCTCCTGTCTCCTCTGTCTCCACTGTCTCCACTGTCTCTCCTGTTTCTCCTGTCTCCAATGTCTCCACTGTCTCCACTGTCTCTACTGTCTCTCCTGTCTCTCCTGTCTCCACTGTCTCCACTGTCTCCACTGTCTCTCCTGTCTCCACTGTATCTCCTGTCTCTCCTGTCTCCACTGTCTCTCCTGTCTCTCCTGTCTCTCATGTCTCCACTGTCTCTCCTGTCTCCACTGTCTCCACTGTCTCTACTGTCTCTCCTGTCTGTCACTGTCTCCAATGTCTCCACTGTCTCTACTGTCTCTCCTGTCTCCACTGTCTCCACTGTCTCCAATGTCTCCACTGTATCCACTGTCTCTCCTGTCTGTCACTGTCTCTCATGTCTCCACTGTCTCCACTGTCTCTCCTGTCTCCAATGTCTCCACTGTCTCCACTGTCTCCACTGTCTCTCCTGTCTGTCACTGTCTCTCATGTCTCCACTGTCTCCACTGTCTCTCCTGTCTCCACTGTCTCTCCTGTTTCCACTGTCTCTCCTGTCTCCACTGTCTCTCCTGTCTCCACTGTATCTCCTGTCTCCACTGTCTCCAATGTCTCCACTGTCTCCACTGTCTCCACTGTCTCCACTGTCTCTCCTGTCTGTCACTGTCTCTCATGTCTCCACTGTCTCCACTGTCTCTCCTGTCTCCACTGTCTCCACTGTCTCTCCTGTCTCCACTGTCTCTCCTGTCTCCACTGTCTCCACTGTCTCCACTGTCTCTCCTGTCTCCACTGTCTCTCCTGTCTCCACTGTCTCCACTGTCTCCACTGTCTCCACTGTCTCTCCTGTCTCCACTGTCTCCACTGTATCCACTGTCTCCACTGTCTCTCCTGTCTCCACTGTCTTTCCTGTCTCCACTGTCTCTCCTGTCTCCACTGTCTCTCCTGTCTCCACTGTCTCCACTGTCTCCACTGTCTCTCCTGTCTCCACTGTCTCTCCTGTCTCCACTGTCTCCACTGTCTCCACTGTCTCCACTGGTTCTCCTGTTTCCACTGTCTCCACTGTCTCCACTGTCTCTCCTGTCTCCACTGTCTCTCCTGTCTCCACTGTCTCCACTGTCTCTCCTGTCTCCACTGTCTCCACTGTCTCTCCTGTCTCTCCTGTCTCCACTGTCTCCAATGTCTCCACTGTCTCTACTGTCTCTCCTGTCTGTCACTGTCTCCACTGTCTCTCCTGTCTCTCCTGTCTCCACTGTCTCCACTGTCTCCACTGTCTCCACTGTCTCTCCTGTCTCTCCTGTCTCCACTGTCTCTGTCTCCACTGTCTCCACTGTCTCTCCTGTCTCTCCTGTCTCCACTGTCTCCAATGTCTCCACTGTCTCTACTGTCTCTCCTGTCTGTCACTGTCTCCACTGTCTCTCCTGTCTCTCCTGTCTCCACTGTCTCCACTGTCTCCACTGTCTCCACTTTCTCTCCTGTCTCTCCTGTCTCCACTGTCTCTGTCTCCACTGTCTCCACTGTCTCTCCTGTCTCTCCTGTCTCCACTGTCTCCACTGTCTCCACTGTCTCCACTGTCTCTCCTGTCTCTCCTGTCTCTCCTGTCTCCACTGTCTCCACTGTCTCTCCTGTCTCCACTGTCTCTCATGTCTCCACTGTCTCTCCTGTCGCCACTGTCTCCACTGTCTCTCGTGTCTCCACTGTCTCCACTGTCTCTCCTGTCTCCACTGTCTCCACTGTCTATCATGTCTCCACTGTCTCTCATGTCTCCACTGTCTCCACTGTCTCTCCTGTCTCTCATGTCTCTCCTGTCTCCACTGTCTCCACTGTCTCCACTGCCTCCACTGTCTCCACTGTCTCCACTGTCTCTCCTGTCTCCACTGTCTCTCCTGTCTCCTCTGTCTCCACTGTCTCCACTGTCTCTCCTGTTTCTCCTGTCTCCAATGTCTCCACTGTCTCCACTGTCTCTACTGTCTCTCCTGTCTCTCCTGTCTCCACTGTCTCCACTGTCTCCACTGTCTCCACTGTCTCTCCTGTCTCCACTGTATCTCCTGTCTCTCCTGTCTCCACTGTCTCTCCTGTCTCTCCTGTCTCTCATGTCTCCACTGTCTCTCCTGTCTCCACTGTCTCCACTGTCTCTACTGTCTCTCCTGTCTGTCACTGTCTCCAATGTCTCCACTGTCTCTACTGTCTCTCCTGTCTCCACTGTCTCCACTGTCTCCAATGTCTCCACTGTCTCCACTGTCTCTCCTGTCTGTCACTGTCTCTCATGTCTCCACTGTCTCCACTGTCTCTCCTGTCTCCAATGTCTCCACTGTCTCCACTGTCTCCACTGTCTCTCCTGTCTGTCACTGTCTCTCATGTCTCCACTGTCTCCACTGTCTCTCCTGTCTCCACTGTCTCTCCTGTTTCCACTGTCTCTCCTGTCTCCACTGTCTCTCCTGTCTCCACTGTATCTCCTGTCTCCACTGTCTCCAATGTCTCCACTGTCTCCACTGTCTCCACTGTCTCCACTGTCTCTCCTGTCTGTCACTGTCTCTCATGTCTCCACTGTCTCCACTGTCTCTCCTGTCTCCACTGTCTCCACTGTCTCTCCTGTCTCCACTGTCTCTCCTGTCTCCACTGTCTCCACTGTCTCCACTGTCTCTCCTGTCTCCACTGTCTCTCCTGTCTCCACTGTCTCCACTGTCTCCACTGTCTCCACTGTCTCTCCTGTCTCCACTGTCTCCACTGTCTCCACTGTCTCCACTGTCTCTCCTGTCTCCACTGTCTTTCCTGTCTCCACTGTCTCTCCTGTCTCCACTGTCTCTCCTGTCTCCACTGTCTCCACTGTCTCCACTGTCTCTCCTGTCTCCACTGTCTCTCCTGTCTCCACTGTCTCCACTGTCTCCACTGTCTCCACTGGTTCTCCTGTCTCCACTGTCTCCACTGTCTCCACTGTCTCTCCTGTCTCCACTGTCTCTCCTGTCTCCACTGTCTCCACTGTCTCTCCTGTCTCCACTGTCTCCACTGTCTCTCCTGTCTCTCCTGTCTCCACTGTCTCCAATGTCTCCACTGTCTCTACTGTCTCTCCTGTCTGTCACTGTCTCCACTGTCTCTCCTGTCTCTCCTGTCTCCACTGTCTCCACTGTCTCCACTGTCTCCACTGTCTCTCCTGTCTCTCCTGTCTCCACTGTCTCTGTCTCCACTGTCTCCACTGTCTCTCCTGTCTCTCCTGTCTCCACTGTCTCCACTGTCTCCACTGTCTCCACTGTCTCTCCTGTCTCTCCTGTCTCTCCTGTCTCCACTGTCTCCACTGTCTCTCCTGTCTCCACTGTCTCTCATGTCTCCACTGTCTCTCCTGTCGCCACTGTCTCCACTGTCTCTCGTGTCTCCACTGTCTCCACTGTCTCTCCTGTCTCCACTGTCTCCACTGTCTATCATGTCTCCACTGTCTCTCATGTCTCCACTGTCTCCACTGTCTCTCCTGTCTCTCATGTCTCTCCTGTCTCCACTGTCTCCACTGTCTCCACTGCCTCCACTGTCTCCACTGTCTCCACTGTCTCTCCTGTCTCCACTGTCTCTCCTGTCTCCTCTGTCTCCACTGTCTTCACTGTCTCTCCTGTTTCTCCTGTCTCCACTGTCTCCACTGTCTCCACTGTCTCTCCTGTCTCCACTGTCTCTACTGATTCCACTGTCTCTCCTGTCTCTCCTGTCTCCACTGTCTCCACTGTCTCCACTGTCTCCACTGTCTCTCCTGTCTCTCCTGTCTCCACTGTCTCCACTGTCTCCACTGTCTCTCCTGTCTCTCCTGTCTCCACTGTCTCCACTGTCTCCACTGTCTCTCCTGTCTCCACAGTATCCACTGTCTACACTGTCTCTCCTGTCTCTCCTGTCTCCACTGTCTCCACTGTCTCTCATGTCTCCACTGTCTCCACTGTCTCCACTGTCTCCACTGTCTCTCCTGTCTCCACTGTCTCCACTGTCTCTCCTGTCTCTCCTGTCTCCACTGTCTCTGTCTCCACTGTCTCCACTGTCTCTCCTGTCTCCACTGTCTCCACTGTCTCCACTGGCTCTCCTGTCTCTCCTGTCTCCACTGTCTCCACTGTCTCCACTGTCTCCACTGTCTCTCCTGTCTCCACTGTCTCTGTCTCCACTGTCTCCACTGTCTCTCCTGTCTCTCCTGTCTCCACTGTCTCTCCTGTCTCCACTGTCTCCACTGTCTCTCCTGTCTCCTGTCTCCACTGTCTCTCCTGTCTCCACTCTCTCCACTGTCTCCACAGTCTCCACTGTCTCCACTGTCTCCACTGTCTCCACAGTCTCCACTGTCTCTCCTGTCTCCACTCTCTCCACTGTCTCCACAGTCTCCACTGTCTCCACTGTCTCCACTGTCTCCTGTCTCCACTGTCTCTCCTGTCTCCACTCTCTCCACTGTCTCCACAGTCTCCACTGTCTCCACTGTCTCCACTGTCTCCACAGTCTCCTGTTGTCTCCTGACTTATATTCTTCCAACCCAAAGTCAACAGGATGATTGACTGTTCAGAGTTCAATACCGACTTAAAGCATGCAGTGTCTTGTTTAGTCACCTCTCTCTCTCTCTCTCTCTCTCTCTCTCTCTCTCTCTCTCTCTCTCTCTCTCTCTCTCTCTCTCTCTCTCTCTCTCTCTCTCTCTCTCTCTCTCTCTCTCTCTCTCTCTCCTCTATGTTTGTTCAGGAAGGGATAGATGGATGATGAAATGCTCTAATGCAACAGTGATGGATTACCTGGCTGTCCTGAGGAGTTGCTGGATTATGAGCTTCAGGAAATCTCTGGATTCAGGGTCTAATCCTGGTTTTGATTCATGTTGGGATGGTCTGTAAAGAGAATTGAGAAACAGAGACACACACAGACACACACACACAGAAACACAGACACAGACACAGACACACACGTCATTGATGAACCATAAATCTGGGCAAGCATGAGAAGCAACATGTCTCTCTGTCTCTTTCTTTCTCTCTCTCTCCCTCTCTCCCTCGTTCTTTCTCTCTCTCTCCCTCTCTGTCTCTCTCTTTCTCTCTCCCTCTCTGTCTCTTTCTTTCTCTTTCTCCCTCTCTGTCTCTCTCTGTCTCTCTCTTTCTCTCTCTCTCTCCCTCTCTGTCTCTCTCTTTCTCTCGCTGCTGTGTTTGCACATTGTTGTATTTCACCCAGTAGGTATGGGAGTTTTGCGTTATTTGCCATGTTTTCAAAGTCTCTTTGGGTGTTTGCAATTTGTGGGAAGTATATGTCTCTGATGTCTTGTAATTGGTACAGTGGGCAGGTTGTCAGGAAGTGTAGCTCGGTTTCCACCTCTTCTTGTGTACAGTGGGTGCACAGTGTGTCTTCTTTTGGGAGCCAGGTCTGCCTATGGCGGCCTTTCTTGATGGCTAGGCTGTGCCTGTGAGTCTGTACCTAGGGATCTCCTTAGTTTTGGATCAGTCACAGTGCTCAGGTATTCTGCCACTGTGTACTCTGTTTAGGGCCAAATAGCATTCCAATTTGCTCTGGTCTCTCTCTCTCTCTCTCTCTCTCTCTCTCTCTCTCTCTCTCTCTCTCTCTCTCTCTCTCTCTCTCTCTCTCTCTCTCTCTCTCTCTCTCTCTCTCTTTCTTTCTCTCTCTCTCTCTCACACACACACACACACACACACACACACACACACACACACACACACACACACACGCTGGTGGGAGCGGTGAACGACAATGGAACACAAACAGCCCAGTCCTTTGTGTCTTTGAGTGGGAGACTAGGGTTGTCACTGGGGGGGGCGGGCATCAGCGTGGGGGGTGGCATCAGCGTGGGGGGGAGGGGGCATTAGCCTGGGAGGGGGGGGCACCAGCCTGGGAGGGGGGGCATCAGCGTGGGGGGTTTGCCTCAGTGTGGTGGGGGGTGGCATCAGCGTGGGGGGTGGTCAGTGACTCTCAGTAGGTGGTGATGACTGAAGAGATTATAACTCTACTGTCTGTTGTAATACAAGACAATAGCTGATCAACTACTCTTTAAAGTTAGTTATTAACCAGTATGAGGGGCAAGTGAGCAATTTTTTGTTGTACTGTACTTGTGCTGCATGATGACAAAACGCTTTAATCTAATCTAATCTATTTACAGTACAGTCAGTACCTCAGGGGACAGGGAGTTATTTTAGTTTGTTTTTGTTTTGTTCTGTTTTGTATTTATTTATTTTGATCAACCACACCCTCACTTGTACAGCAAGGCCCTGCACCACACTCCTTCATTCAGCTCATGATCCTCTGATTCAAGATCCAAGATTGTTTATTGTTATGTTAAACAGACAGTTTTGCAGGACAATGAAAATCGTATTTTGCCCTTCACACAAAAACACACAGATCACACAGTTCTTAACTAAAACAAATTAGGTCTGTGTAGGGATGGGTTAATGACTGGGAGGTGGGTCTGGGTAGGGATGGGTTAATGACTGGGAGGTGGGTCTGGGTAGGGATGGGTTAATGACTGGGAGGTGGGTCTGGGTAGGGATGGGTTAATGAGATCCTCTGGGAGGTGGGTCTGGGTCCAGACCCTGAATCGCCAATCAATTTAAATGGTAAATGGTGCATTTATATATATCTCTTTTATCCAAAGCGCTTTACAATTTGTTCCTCACATTTCACCCATTCACTCACACATTAGCACACCATGCAAGTTGTGTCTTGCTCAAGGACACTTTGACAAGCTGGCCCGGGAGGAGCGGGAATCGAACCGGGAACCTCTGGATTCCCAGACGACTGCTCTGTCGTCCCCGCGATCGGGGCTCGCCTCCTTGAGAGTGATTTTGAAGGGAATACAATTCAGTGTGATTATCAGGCTGACAGGCCTGGCAGCACATGGGGACAGAGGGAGGGGTTGTTTGGGGATAAAGGAGGACATTACTTATGTCACCAGCCTGGTCCCTGTTCCCACACACTCCCTCTGTTTACTGTCAACACAGCCTGGAGATGGAGACATACTGCGAGGAGGGAGGGACTGATGCTGTGTGTGTGTGTGTGTGTGTGTGTGTGTGTGTGTGTGTGTGTGTGTGTGTGTGTGTGTGTGTGTGTGTGTGTGTGTGTGTGTGTGTGTGTGTGTGTGTGTGTGTGTGTGTGTGTGTGTGTGTGTGTGTGTGTGTGTGCGTGCGTGGGTGGGTGTGTGTGTGTGTGTGTGTGTGTGTGTATCAGGTGTCTGTGGTCCAGGTTTAAAGAGGCTCTCTATCAGGTGTCTGTGGTCCAGGTTTAAAGAGGCTCTCTATCAGGTGTCTGTGGTCCAGGTTTAAAGAGGCTCTCTATCAGGTGTCTGTGGTCCAGGTTTAAAGAGGCTCTCTATCAGGTGTCTGTGGTCCAGGTTTAAAGAGGCTCTCTATCAGGTGTCTGTGTGGTCCAGGTTTAAAGAGGCTCTCTATCAGGTGTCTGTGTGGTCCAGGTTTAAAGAGGCTCTCTATCAGGTGTCTGTGGTCCAGGTTTAAAGAGGCTCTCTATCAGGTGTCTGTGTGGTCCAGGTTTAAAGAGGCTCTCTATCAGGTGTCTGTGTGGTCCAGGTTTAAAGAGGCTCTCTATCAGGTGTCTGTGGTCCAGGTTTAAAGAGGCTCTCTATCAGGTGTCTGTGGTCCAGGTTTAAAGAGGCTCTCTATCAGGTGTCTGTGGTCCAGGTTTAAAGAGGCTCTCTATCAGGTGTCTGTGTGGTCCAGGTTTAAAGAGGCTCTCTATCAGGTGTCTGTGGTCCAGGTTTAAAGAGGCTCTCTATCAGGTGTCTGTGGTCCAGGTTTAAAGAGGCTCTCTATCAGGTGTCTGTGTGGTCCAGGTTTAAAGAGGCTCTCTATCAGGTGTCTGTGTGGTCCAGGTTTAAAGAAGCTCTCTATCAGGTGTCTGTGGTCCAGGTTTAAAGAGGCTCTCTATCAGGTGTCTGTGGTTCAGGTTTAAAGAGGCTCTCTATCATTGATTGCTTGATTGCTTGATTGATTGCTTGATTGATTGATTGATTGATTGATTGATTGATTGATTGATTGATTGATTGATTGATTAAAAATGTTATTAACAGATTGCAGAATGGGTACAATACAGTACGGCTCAATACACACAATTGTTAAGGGGATGCAGACCAGAGAAAGACTTTCGTCTTGTTTACATCAGGGTCCCCCATTTTCAATTCATCATAACATATATGACATACATGACATACAGATAGACAGTACTGTTACATCTAGACATTTATGACATACCAGATCTACAAATATACAGTACTGTTTGGGAGTACAAAAATAGTCTAAAAAGAGAGTATATACATTTGAGGGGGAAGAAACTGTACATTGGAGGTGGTTGGGTAGGTGGGTTGGGGTGGTTTGGGTAGGTGGGGTGGGGGGGGAAACTGTACATAGGAGGTGGTTGGTTGGGTGGGGTGGGGGGGGTTTGGGTAGGCGGGGTGGGGGGGGGGGGGACTGTACATTGGAGGGGGTTGGGTTTGGACATTTACAGGGGCCAGTTTCGAATTGCAGTCCGCCGTAGGTGCTCTTTTAGAGAGGTTTTGAAGGTGGGTAGTGATTCACATTCCTTTACAGCTGTGGTTAGGGGGTTCAGGTGTCTGTGTGGTTCAGGTTGGTTCAGGTTTAAAGAGTCTCTCTATCAGGTGTCTGTGGTCCAGGTTTAAAGAGGCTCTCTATCAGGTGTTACGACTGAGACAGGTAGGTTCCAGTTGTGGAGTAATAAGTAGAAGCAGAGAGGGTGTTTACTCATTAACGGTGGTTCTCTTTATTTGTAGAATGGTACACCTAGAGTAATTCCAACAGGTAGTAACACTGACGCAGGGCGTCTAGGAGAGAAGATAATAATGATAACAAAAATGACAGCAACGTCCAGTGTCGGCGGTACCGCCGTGTACTCTGCAGGAGAATGAGAAGATCCGACAACTGGAAGTAGAAAGACAGGGGTTAAGTAAGACCACATTCCAGACATACCAAGCGCACCAACGTGACAACCAATCAGGAGACCCAAACAATAAGTGAAAAGTGACAGGGAGACAAGTGACAGGGAAGCCAAGTGACAGGTGTCAGAAAGGTGGGTGGTTCTCAGGCGGGGCCAGAGAACCCAAGCGTTACAGTACCCTCCCCCGACGAACGGCACCAGACGTTTACCTAGGGGCCTCGGGATGCAGCCGCCGGAAATCATTGATCAGGCTGGGATCTGAGATATCCCTTTGAGGCACCCAAGAACTCTCTTCTACCCCGTACCCCTCCCAATCCACCAAGAACTGGAACCCCCTACCCCTCCGCCTACAAATCTAGTGAAGAATAACGCCCACCTGGCCTGGTGAGAGTTAAGGCGTTTAGCCCCTTGGATGTAAGCCAAGTTCTTATGATCAGTCCAAACAATGAAGGGATGTGCCGCCCCCTCCAACCAATGTCTCCATTCCTCTAGTGCTAATTTAATTGCCAATAACTCCCGATTACCCACGCCGTAGTTACGCTCGGCCAAAGACAGCCGGCGAGAAAAAAAAGCGCAAGGATGCACTTTACCGTCCTTTAAACACCTCTGAGAGATCACCCCCTCCCCCCACGCGATGTCAGAGGCATCCACCTCCACAATAAACAGAACCTCTGCATCGTGGCGGATCAGTACAGGGGCGGAGGTAAATCGACGTTTGAGGTCGCAGAAGGCCGACTCTGCCCTAGGCGACCATTCAAAGCCAGGGAGAGAGGACTTAGTGAGAGCTGTTAACGGATTGGCTAAGGCGCTAAAATTGCGAATAAAACGCCTGTAGAAATTTGCAAAGCCCAAAAACCGTTGTAACTCCTTGAGCGACACAGGCCATGGCCAGTCCAAGACTGCACTCACCTTGGCTGGATCCATGTGATGATCGCCCTTCGTCAACACAAAGCCCAGGAAGGAAACGGTATCAGTGTGAAACACACACTTCTCAGCCTTAACAAATAGTTGATGCTCGAGGAGACGTCTAGCACCTCACGAACGTGCACTTGGTGTTGCACCATATCGCGAGAAAAAATCAGGATGTCATCTAAGTAAACGAACACCGACACCCCAATTAAGTCCCGCAGCACGTCGTTAACCAGGGCTTGGAAGACTGCTGGAGCATTAGCCAAGCCAAAGGGCATGACTAAATACTCATAGTGCCCATTGGGTGTGTTAAATGCAGTCTTCCACTCGTCTCCTTCTCTAATCCTGACCAGATTGTATGCATTACGTAAGTCAAGTTTAGACAAGACCTGTGCCCCCTGTAAGCACTCAAAGGCGGTGTCCATGAGAGGCAACGGGTAACGGTTCTTGATGGATACATCGTTCAACCCCCTATAATCAATGCACAGTCGCTGGGAACCATCCTTTTTAGCAACGAAAAAGAACCCAGCGTTGGCAGGAGATGTGGAAGGACGTATATGCCCCGCAAGTAATGCCTCCTCAATGTAAGTGTTCATAGACACTGTCTCAGGGCACGAGAGGGAGAACATACGCCCACGGGGCGGAGAGGTACCAGGTAGAAGATTAATGGGGCAGTCATAAGATCTATGAGGCGGTAGACCTTTAGCATGCTTTTTGCTAAAAACGTCCGCCAGTTCCCAATAGATCTCAGGTACACCTATCAAATCGGTATTGGTAGGGCTGACAGCATCTGCAACGCTCCCCACCATCCTGGAGAGAGAAGAGGAAGACAAAAGAGAAGAGGGGGGGGGGGGCAAACTCTCGCCGAAGCCCGACTCAACGCCGTTCCCCGTTGAGAGTTCACCCGTGCACCAATTAATCACAGGGTTGTAAAACGCTAACCAGAGATGACCTAAAACCATGACAGAAATGGGGGAGACAAGCACGAAAAATTGCAACCACTCCCACCCACCACCCGCCACCTGAATGTGCATGGGAGCAGTGCGGTGGGTGATGCTCCCACTGCCCAGCAGCCGACCATCCAGGGCCTGGACAGGAACGGGTACCACCAGTTCCTCGAGAAGGATCCCCCAGTCCTCCACCAGCCCCACATGGATAAAATTACCCGCTGCCCCTGAGTCAATAAGTGCCACAGTACTCTTGATGTCGCTCCCACAGTTGACAGTCACCTTAAAAAAGTGCGTGTATCGGGAAAATGTGGGGATTTCAGCCCACCTGCCAGCGCCTCCTTAGGACCTAGCGGGCTCCTCCTTTTCCCGAGGACCCCCGACAGCTGCCAAAGCGATGACCGGCGCGGCCGCACCGGAAGCAGCGCCTCTCCTCGACGAAGCGCCGTCGCTCCTCGTCAGTGAGCGACAGTGCCCCGAGCTGCATGGGTTCATCACCCAGTGGCTCACTCGTGTAATGCAGAGAGATGTCGACACCGGGAGAAGAAGGGACACGTACTTGAGCCTTTGTTCCTCGCTCACCTTCCCTCTCCCGATGTCGATTGTCCATGCGGATGGCCATGGTGATGATCTCATCCAAGTGCTCCGGCAACTCATGTACGGAGAGCTCGTCTCTCATCCGTACGGAGAGCCCCTGAACAAACAACACACAACAAGGGATCTCTGGCCAAGCTGCCTCCCGAGCCACGATCCTGAATTCAATGGCGTAATCTGCAACATTGCGGAGGCCTTGCCGGCAGGCGAGGAGCCCCCCCCCCCCGGCCTCATAAATAGAGAGAACTCGGGAAGTATCGAAGATTCTTCTCAACTCCCCGGTAAAGGCGTCCACATTGCTGCAGATTACTGACCCATTCTCCCATTCGGCTGTAGCCCAGGAAAGCGCTCGGCCAGAGAGGAGGGTAATGATGTATGCAACCTGGGAAAGAGCAGAGGGGAATGAGCGTGGCTGCAATTGGAACACGAGTGAGCACTGGGTGATGAATTCTCTGCACCCCTTCGGTGCTCCCGCATAGCGGCCCGGCGGTGATAGCCGTGGCTCCCGGACCTCTTACTGGATCCCGAGAGCCCCACGATCTCTCCTGCCGCCGCCTGCCGCTCCCTCCGGCGCCGCCTCAGCTGCCACCGTCCTCGCCTCAGCCACCTCGGTACTGGCTCTCTGGGCCGTGGCCAGCGCCGAACTCGCCGTCTCCTGGGAGGAAATGGCGAGTCCTCCCAGTCGAACCAGCTCGGCGCTGACCTGTTGTTGTCGCTCGGATACTTACCCCAGAACGTTCTCCAGTTTCCGGTGCATCTCTGCGTACGACTCCATGGAACCTTTGGTGGTCGGATCTTCTGTTACGACGGAGACAGGTATAGGTTCCAGTTGTGGAGTAATAAGTAGAAGCAGAGAGGGTGTTTACTCATTAACGGTGGTTCTCTTTATTTGTAGAACGGTACACCTAGGGTAATTCCAACAGGTAGTAACACTGACACAGGGAGTCTAGGAGAGAAGATAATAATGATAACAATAATGACAGCAGCGTCCAGTGTCTGCGGTACCGCTGTGTACTCTGCAGGAGAATGAGAAGATCCTACAACTGGAAGTAGAAAGACCAGGGTTAAGTAAGACCACATTCCAGACATACCAAGCACACCAACGTGACAACCAATCAGGAGACCCAAACAATAAGTGACAAGTGACAGGGAGACAAGTGACAGGGAGACAAGTGACAGGTGTCAGAAAGGTGGGTGGTTCTCAGGCGGGGCCAGAGAACCCAAGCGTTACAATCAGGTGTCTGTGGTCCAGGTTTAAAGAGGCTCTCTATCAGGTGTCTGTGTGGTCCAGGTTTAAAGAGGCTCTCTATCAGGTGTCTGTGTGGTCCAGGTTTAAAGAGGCTCTCTATCAGGTGTCTGTGTGGTCCAGGTTTAAAGAGGCTCTGTGGTGATATTGACCTTGAATTCCATAATAATATATGTGAATAATTAGAAAACCATAATATTATGCCTTGTATACTTTTTAGCAGCAGAGTGGACTGCAGGGCTAAAAGAGGAACGATGCTAGAGACAGTTGCATCAGATAACAGCAGGAAGAGTTATTTCCACCCCCACTAGAACAAAGGAACTGAAAAGTCACACCCAAATGATAGCAGATGTCAGCACCGACAGCAGAGACCAGATAACGGCACGGTGGTGTAGTGGTTAACACTGTCGCCTCACAGCAAGAAGGTCCAGGGTTCGATTCCCGCTTGGGAACCAGGTTTCCATGATGCCAGTTACCCAGGTGGGGTATCTCCCAGGCCTTTCTGTGTGGAGTTTGCATGTTCTCCCGTGCTCGCAAGGGTTTCCCCCTCCCGATAAGATAAACCCAATGGAAAAACATGCACAACAATAGATCGCTAACGCTGTGGCGTCCTTGACGAAGACGGACAGGAGCACTTGGATTGGTCCCCTGGCGCGGCTCACGTTGACGCCTGTCTGCTCCCGGCTGCCCTTGGGGGGGAAGGACGACGGGATGGGTTAATCGCAGATACGAATTGCATGCATGCATCGCATGTGTGCCGATTGATGACCTCTGAGCAGGTCCTAAATTATTAAATTATTATTAACTGGCTCTGATAAGTATAAGACAGGATTAAAGATCATTAATCAATAAAGACAGGGTTCAAAGTTAAATGAAAAAGCATGATACTTGATTGACTTTGATTAGATAAAGAAACCAATAAAAACATCTATATAGATATTTAGAATTAAGAATCCTGGTATAGTTATCACAGTTATATGATCTGGTCAATAATGGTACACAAAGGAATGTTTATTCAGTCAGAGGAGATTTGAGCAGCCAAGGAGGGGGGTCATCAAAAGCGCCCTCCTCTGTACTCATCAAAGGAACCACACCGACGGGGGGCCATCGGCGGCCCCCTCTGTTTACTGAAGGAAGACCCACACAGGAGATCGAGGAGGTGGGGGCAGCCAGCCCCCACAGAAGAAACCAGGGGGAGGGGCGGACCGCCCTTCCAGAAGAACCAACCGGATTGGACCAAACGTATTAGCAAAATGTGCTAATATTGGTGGGAAATTATAGTATATAAGAGTGAACATAGAGTTAATTCAGGAGCCCATGACCGCCCCCAGGTCTGTGGCACCCCGCTCCCCCACCCAGAGAATGCTGTTGGCCTAATTTTCATGTAAGTAAGCTGGATGGTCCCATGGTTGGTTAGACTATAATGTAACTTAGAATCCATCTTAGAAACCAGGCTTACTCATATGAAAAGGGGCTTACAGTAAATTCTCTATTTTCATTGATGTTGACAATGACTGTTGTATGTGCATGTTGGGGTTTTGAGATGCAAACCTTGTTGATGCTTTGTACAAAACAGACATGTTAATGTATTCTGATAATCCTTGTATGTGAAAAGCAACCTTTTTATTCACTCTGAGCCGCCGAGACAAATAAATCCCATGAGTTTGAATTCGAACTCTCCTGTCTGGACTGCACGTTTATTCCTTGCTGGCTATATTGGAAGTCAGATGAGGAGACCAAATTCTATCACTTATGACCCTTCCTTCCTCCTTCCAGATAGCGATCTCATTGTACTGTACAATAACCTTAGTTATTACATGGCGTTTTCACATTCGCCGAAATGCTTGCTTGTGATTGGTCAACAGCCCCCCGACTGCGGTCATTATTTTTCAATAATGACCGCAGATTTTTCAATAATGACCGCAGAGCGCAGCTGTTCGCAATCAAGCCCACTGACACACTGTTTCAGTGCAATTAGACACTGCCGTGCCGGCGATGACAGGGGGCGGAGCGACGAGCGGAGGCAGAACACAGCGGAGCCAGAACACAGAGGCTGCCCGCGATAATAATAATCACTTTATTTGGGCTGACAGAGCCACAGAACAACTGCGATTTGTCAAATGAATTAGGTATATTGTTAGTAAGTTAGCCATGTAATAAGCGGGATAATGTATAGCGCTGCACTGACAGCGGAGCCAGAGGCTGCCCACGATAATAATAATCACTTTATTTGGGCTGACAGAGCCACAGAACAACTGCGATTTGTCAAATGAATTAGGTATATTGTTAGTAAGTTAGCCATGTAATAAGCGGGATAATGTATAGCCTACTCAGTCATTGTCGCAAAATAATTGACCTTCACTACGTTTAAAACACCTCGGCGCGGCGCCTCGGTATTTTAAACTCCGTGTCGGTCAATTATTTTGCGACAATGACCTCGTAGCCATACATTATCCCTTACATATTGATAGGATTATACGACAGCTCTCTATCAGGTGTCTGTGGTCCAGTTTGAGAGAGTTTCTCCCCTCAGGCTCCAGCTCCCACACAGGGCCTGGTCACATGTAAACCTGGCCTTAATGACACAAACTATACCCTGACCCGGCTCTCTAACCCAGGGAGCAGGGTGGGAGGGGAGGACGTGTGCAGGGCTGGAGGGGCAGAGGGAGGGGAGTGGAGGACGTGTGGAGGGAGGGAGGGAGGGAGGGAGGGAGGGAGGGAGGGAGAGGGAGGGAGGGAGGGAGGGAGGGAGGGAGGGAGGGAGGGAGGGAGGAGGATGGGAGGGAGGGAGGGAGGGAGGGAGGGAGGGAGGGGAAGACAGTACAGGGCTGGAGGGACAGAGGGAGGGAGGGAGGGAGGGAGGGAGGGAGGGAGGGAGGGAGGGAGGGAGGGAGGGAGGGGAAGATGTGTGGAGGGGCTGGAGGGACAGAGGGAGGGAGAGAGGGAGGGAGTGGAAGATGTGTGTAGGGATGGAGGACAGAGGGAGGGAGGAAGTAGGGAGGGTGAAAAGGACAGTTTAATAATGAATTAAACTGCTTGGGCTAAAAGTGGTCTATATGTCTGGGCTATATGAGGGCTACGACATGGCCTCAGGGTCTAGTGCTTACTGGAGGAGAGGAGAGGAGACGATCAAGAGAGAAGCGGAGGAGGTGGGAGGGGGGACCTGTTGAAAGGGAGGGAGGGATAGAGAGATTAAAAAACACAAGGATGGGAGGAGAGCGAGAGGTAGGAGGGACCAGAAGGAGACGCCGTCTGTTAGAACTTAATTATTAACAATAGCTTTTGTCTGAGAGAAAGCAACATTTACACACCCTGGGTCGTCTCAGGCGTCACACAGTGTGTCGTCGTTAATGGTTTACAGCAACGCAGGCTGTGCTTTAAGATGCGGTCGAGTGATCATCGAAGATTAACTCGGTTCATACGACATGCTTGAGCCGACTGTAGATTCCTGCCTCCCCGGTTTTGTGTTTAGGCAAGAACGCGCTATTCTGAAAGTGCCGAATATAGCACTGCTAAGTGCTATGAAACGCAATAAAAACACAATAAAAGTAATTGCATAATTTGTCTGAATTTTGAAACATTTTGATGTGGAGGAATAAAAGGGTCTGGAGTTGTTTACCAGTGCTATGGGAGGTTGTGTGTGTGTGTGTGTTTGTGTGTGTGTGTGTGTGTGTGTGTGTGTGTGTGTGGTGTGTGTGTGTGTGTGTGTGTGTGTGTGTGTGTGTGTGTGTGTGCGTGCGTGCGTGCGTGCGTGCGTGCGTGCGTGCGCGCACGTGTGTGTGTGTGTGTGTGTGTGTGTGTGTTCCCGCATGAGGAGAGGAACGTTGTTTGAGTGTAATTAAAAAGGCATTTGAAGAGGACGGCTTGTCTTTCACTGGCTCAGCTGTATGCAGCCACCCCCCCTCCCCATGCAGCCCCCCTCCCCCCTTCTAGTAGAGGAGGGACAGCGGTGTCCTCTTCAGAGAGTTGCTGATCAATCGACCAGTCAGTTTGGGGACATTTACTCGCCGGAGGGGACATTATGTACAGGTGACGAGGACGCTATATCTGTCCACGGCAACAGCGGGGAGGACACCCCGGTGTCTTATCTGTGACTCAGAGTAACCTCCCTGTCTCTCTCTCTCTCTCTCTCTCTCTCTCTCTCTCTCTCTCTCTCTCTCTCTCTCTCTCTCTCTCTCTCTCTTGCTCTCTTGCTTTCTCTTATCTCTCTCTCCCTCTCTCTCTCTGTAATCTCACTGTTGTCGGCAGTGGATTAGATAAGTGAGGGTCCATTGTTGAGAGAGAGAGAGAGAGAGAGAGAGAGAGAGAGAGAGAGAGAGAGAGAGAGAGAGAGAGAGAGAGAGAGAAAGTGAGAGAGAAAGAGAGAGAGAGAGAGAGAGAGAGAGAGAGAGAGAGAGAGAGAGAGAGAGAGAGAGAGAGAGAGAGAGGAGAGAGAGGAGAGAGAGAGAGGTCCATTGTGGCCACACTGGGGGCCATTGAGGAATCAAGAGGGAACAAATTGGACCACAGGCAGGTTCTGTAGAACGCAGTGTCACCGTAACATGAGCGAGAAGCTCCTATTACGCCTTATAACCATGATTACATGTTAAGATAAGATAAGATAAGATATTCCTTTATTAATCCCCTTGGGGAAATTCGTGACACACACATACAGCTCAACGTCTCATTAATGATATTAACAACAACACAATCATTACAATGTTGAATGACAACCTGGTTGTTGTGGGGGAGTTTCTGTAAAGTAACACAGTGATTTTTATTGTAAAGATAAAGATAAATCTTATCAGTGAATGCTGTTGAGAACACATTTGAATTCATTGTCAATTCTCCCTGTTAGTCTTTCTCCCTCTCTCACTTTCTTTTTCTCTCTCTCTTCTCTCTCTCTCTCTCTCTCTCTCTCTCTCTCTCTCTCTCTCTCTCTCTCTCTCTCTCTCTCTCTCTCTCTCTCTCTCCCCATCTCTTTCTCTAGGGCGTTTTCTCATTAGGAACCGGTTGGTCCGTTCCGTCCTCGAGAGCGATAGCCCCCCCCCCCCCTCTGGCCTGCTTCCACACTACAGTCTCGTTTAGTTCCCAAGCACAATTGAGGAGAGCAA
Organism: Notolepis coatsorum; assembly: GCF_963971535.1. Classification (NCBI taxonomy): domain Eukaryota; kingdom Metazoa; phylum Chordata; class Actinopteri; order Aulopiformes; family Paralepididae; genus Notolepis; species Notolepis coatsorum. The sequence goes on from NC_140167.1 coordinate 170,426,574, forward strand.
GACTCCAATACAGCAGGTGGCGTATGCACCTAGTTGGTTTGCTATAGCTGGCGTTTCAACTCTTCTTTGATTTGGATAAAGCATTTTGGGATCAAATGAGATAGAATGACGTGCTTTACCGGCAGCGCTATCGTCTCTCCCTCTCAGACACACAATCGCCCAACACGCACACGCATACACACAGACGGAGAGCATGTGAGAAGTGAAGAGAGCCTTTAGGTGGTATTGAGAGGGCACATTATATCTTATGATAAGATATAATGTGCTCTCTCTATACCACCTTAAGGGTGCAGGGCTGCAGGCTGCTGTCTGTAGTATCTTAATAGAAGAGACCGTGGTAGTGCTCAGTTGTGCTTTATTCACAGTTGGTATTCATACAGGTAAACAGTCAAACCCGCAGCCAGTCCCTCTGGCTGCTGCCTTATTCTGAGACAGAGCGCTCCGAGGCGCCTCTGGTTCACGTAACAGTAACCAATGATAAGCAAGACATGTGACACCTTAACATCAGGGGAGTTGTAGTCCTACACTACACTACACTCCTCCCCTACCCTGATTCCTGAGATTACAGATCTAATCTGTCTGGGGGTTTTGCATTTCGTTTTGGTCTACTACTTCCCCTGACCTGAGGACCATCAGGCCCTAGTATTACTCGCTCTTCCGTTTCAGGCTGTGGTAACTTAGTTGACACCATTTGATTCACATGTCTTTTACATACTTTGTTCTGAACCTCCACCATGTATGTAACCGGGCCTAATGGCCTCACAATCCTCCCATGAACCCACTTTTCTCCTTCCCCTCCCCCATAGTTTTTCACCAACACCCGCTGGTGAGGTTGAAATGATCGGACCCTCTTCTGCGGTCCCTCCGGGCTCCGCTGTGTGCTCTGTTGTCCCGTCTCTGCACCGCTGGGCTGTATCAGCGACAGTCTCGTTCTCAGTTTCCGTCCCAAGAACAGTTCTGCCGGTGTTTTACCCGTCACACAATGGGGGGTGCTCCTGTAACAAAACAAAAAGTCTTGAATAGAGTGCTGCGTTGTGATACTCTGACTCTTTGCTTTTTCCAGCGCCTTTTTCAGATTCTGCACCAGGCGCTCTGCAGCCCCATTAGAGGCAGGGTGGTACGGCGGCGACCGTGTGTGTTTCACCCCATTGTTCCTGAGAAAGTCCTGAAATGTCCGTGACTGAAATGGGGGGCCATTGTCTGACACCAGTTCCTCTGGCAGTCCATAGTTTGCGAAGAACCCCCTCAGAACCTCCACTGTTTTCTCCGCTGTCGTTGTCATCATCAATGACACTTCCGGCCACTTAGAGAAACTGTCTGTTAACACCATGAACTTATGTTTGCCTTTGTCTGCAAAATCCACGTGGACCCTCTGCCACGGTCCCCAGTCCATGCATGCACCGGAGCCGTCGGTGGTGTGTTCCTAGTCAGTTGACAAGGGTTACATGTGGCCACCAGGTTTTCAATGTCTCTGTCCAGGTTTGGCCACCAAAAATGGCTACGTGCTCTGGTCTTCATTCTCACTATACCCAGGTGATTGTCATGTAACTCTTTTAACATTTGTGACCTCAGTACGGGAGGAATGACCACTCTAAAACCCCACATCACACAATCACTCTCTACAGACAGTTCTGTACATCTCACCCAGTATGGTTTTAGTTCCTCCTCCGTGACATGCTTAGGCCACCCTTTCTGTGTGAAATCTTTCACTGTTCTCATTACTGCATCACTCTTGGTGTGCTCTGCAATCTCTCTAGCAGAGATAGGGATCTCATCTAAGAACGAGACTCTGAAGTCCGGGCTACACTCTTGTGCCTCTGCCTGCATCGGTAACCTAGATAATGCATCCGCATTCCCATGTGTCAGGGCGGCCTTATACTGAATATCGTACTGGTAGGCTGCTAGAATTAGGGCCCATCTCTGCAGTCTTGCTGCTGCTAATGTGGGAACACCTGTCTTTGGTCCTAAGATCTTGACCAGTGGCTGATGGTCTGTACAGAGGGAAAATTTTCGACCATACAAATATTCATGGAACTTTTTTACTCCAAAAATTATACTGAGGGCCTCCTTCTCTATTTGCGCATAATTTACCTCTGCCTTGGACAGGGTCCGTGAGGCATATGCTATTGGCTGCTCACTGCCATCTGGTAGCTTGTGTGATATCACCGCCCCTATCCCGTATGGGGAAGCATCACAGGCCATTATCACTGGTAACTGGGGGTCAAAATGCGCTAGCACTGGTGCTGCTGTGAGCATCTTCTTGGTTCTCTCAAAAGCCTCTTGACGCTGCTTTGACCAGACCCATTCCTGTCCTTTCTGTAGTAGTTCTGTCATAGGTTTTATCTGTGTAGATAAAGAAGGCATGAATTTCCCATAGTAGGTTAACAAAGACAGAAACGCCCTCAACTCTGTGGTGTTTTTGGGCACCGGGGCCTTTTCAATGGCCTCCGTTTTCTCCTGAAGGGGGTGTAACCCCTGCGCATCTATGCGATGGCCCAAATAGCACACACTGTCCTGAAAGAAAGCACACTTTCCCTTGTTTACTCTCAGCCCATATTGATCCAACCTCTGCAGTACCCTTTCTAGATTTTTCATATGACTGTCTGTGTCATTGCCTGTCACCAATATGTCGTCTAGAAAACAGACTACCCCATCTAACCCTTGCAGCACTTGATCCATTGTTCGTTGAAATATGGCTGGAGCGCTGGCTACCCCATAAGGCAAGCGATTGTATCTGTACAACCCTTTTGGTGTGTTGATTGTTAAGTATTTCTTGCTCTCCTCTTCTAATTCCATCTGCTGATATGCCTGTGTCAAATCTAGCTTTGTAAAATGTTTCCCTCCTGCTAACTTGGCAAATAGGTCTTGTGTCCTGGGAAGAGGATACTGATCTACATCCAGAAATGGATTTACTGTTTCTTTGTAGTCCCCACATATGCGAACTGTGTTGTCTCTCTTTGGAATATTCACTATGGGTGCTGCCCACTCACTGTGTGGCACTGGAGAAATAACCCCTTGCTTCTCCAAGTCATCTAGCTGTTTGTTTACAGCTTCCCTCAAAGCATAAGGAACAGACCTGGCTTTGCAAAACCTAGGTTTTGCATGTGGGGACACATACATTTTAGCCTTAACCCCTGTCACTTTACCCAAACCATTGCCAAATACCTGCATATATGTCTGACACAGGGACTCCACCGGATCCCCTATCCTGTTGACCTTAGACCAGTCTAGGTTTAATGGTCTTATCCAATTACGACCCATGAGTGCAGGACCCCGCCCCCTGGCTACCACTAAGGGTAACTGCAACTTCTGTTCCCCACTCTCAACTGTGACCATTATCTTCCCCATTAGCTCCAATGGCTCATCTGTGTACGTTTTCAACTTAGTCATACATGGAAGTAATGTTACATTTTTTAACTTGGCATGGTACATACTCTCTGATATGACTGACAACGCGGCACCTGTATCCACCTCCATACATATTTTCTGATCATTACATTTCACAAACACATTGTATGGTTTCTCATACTCACAATCCATATTAGGTCGGACTGTATACAGTCCCATTTGGGTCTGTTCCTCTGAACCGGACCCGTACTCTGCCTGTTCATGTTCAGTCTCTGAGATCATGTTGACTCCTCCTCCTCGCCCGCCTCTGTGCTGGGCCGCGCGCGTTGCTCTCCCTCGCTGATCTTGTCTGTTGAATTGGCCCCTCTTCCTGCAAGCCCTCTCCAGATGCCCCGTCGTCTTGCAAAACCGACACTGGAAATCCTTGTAGCGACAATCTCCCGCCGAATGCCCTCTCCCGTTGCAGCGGTTACATTCCGACGCATTGCCGCTCTTCTGCTCTGTTCCTGCTCTCGGTGGTCGCTGTCCTCCCGTAGCGTCTTCACGTTGTCTTCCCGTCATCTCCACTCTGTCGGTTCTGAACTGCGGCTCTGGGACAAACCTTTTCATGCTGACCACGGTGCATTCATAGTTGTTGGTGATCTCCAGCGTCTTGGTCCACGCTAAAACCCCATCACAAGCTGCATTCAGCAGCTTACTGCGCAGATCGTTACTTGTGATACCGCAGATAAACTGGTCACGAAGCTGCTCTTCCATTGATGTTCCAAACGCACACCAAGAAGCCAATCCTTTCAATGCCGCCACATATTCCGTGAGCGATTCACCAGAGAGCTGTTTGCGATTTCTGAACGTATACCTCTCTGCTAGCACATTCTTCTTTGGTGAAAAATAGGCTCTCACTGCCGTTAACAAGTCCTTCAAGTCCACGTCGCCTGGCCTGTCAGGCGCCACCAAATCCTTGAGCAATGTAAACGTTTTAGCTCCTACCATGGAGAGAAACACAGCCCTTTGCCGGCCTGCCGCGATGTTGTTTGCGATGAAAAACTGCTGAAGTCTCTCTTCATAGGCTTCAAATGTCTCTATCGTCTCATCAAACACCAGTCCCGTTTCTAGACTGTACAGCGCCATTCCTTTTTGCACTTCCCCGCCACGAGTTCCAAGAGAGAAAAAAAAACGTGGAAGCTAGCTTGACTATTATTCTTTCTTCGGCTACAAGCCTACAACCTCTATTTCCGAGGTGGACACAAACGTGTGTTTTCCTTTATCCTCGTCGCCACTGTAGTATCTTAATAGAAGAGACCGTGGTAGTGCTCAGTTGTGCTTTATTCACAGTTGGTATTCATACAGGTAAACAGTCAAACCCGCAGCCAGTCCCTCTGGCTGCTGCCTTATTCTGAGACAGAGCGCTCAGAGGCGCCTCTGGTTCACGTAACAGTAACCAATGATAAGCAAGACATGTGACACCTTAACATCAGGGGAGTTGTAGTCCTACACTACACTACACTGTCGAGGGAAGAGAGAGAGGGGAGAGAGAGAGAGCGCTTGGCTGAATGGACCTGTCTCAAAACCCTGCCCTCTTTTCTTGATCCTCCAATCACAGCTGTCGCTTACCTCGGACTTCCTCGTACAAACCGGTGATTGGAGGATCAAGAAAAGGGGCAGGGTTTGAGATAGGTCTAACCCTCGTTGGAGCAGGTTTTACACTACAATCCCAAACGGACCTAAATAATATTTTTTTATTGAACTATGAATACAACTCTATTCTGGGCAAGCAGGTTAGCACCAACAGAACCACTTGTTACAGCAAGCCTCTTTTGTGTTTTGGTACAGTTTGTTTGCACATCTGCGATCGTTCTGTCGCCGGCGACGCTGATTTGCACCCAAAACCACATTTTCAAGTGGTCCCGGCATGGAGCGAATCAGCGTCCCCGGTGACGGAACGGAGCGTTCTCATCACACTAGTTTTGGGGCGATCGTGCTCGGATTGATTGATTGATTGATTGAAAACTTTATTAACAGATTGCAGAATGGGTACAATACAGTACAGCTCAATACACACAATTGTTAAGGGGACGCAGACCAGAGAAAGACTTTCGTCTGGTTTACACCAGGGTCCCCCATTTTCAATTCATCAGGACATATATGACATACATGACATACAGCTAGACAGTACTGCTACATCTATACATTTATGACATACCAGATTTGCAAATACAGTACTGTTTGTGATACAAAAAGAGTCCAGAAAAGAGAGTATATACATTTGACGTAAAAACTGTACATTGGGGGAGGTTGGGTAGGTGGGGTGGGGTCGGGGGGGGGGGGGGGGGCTGTACATTGGAGGTGGTTGGGTGGGTGGGGGGGGGGGGGGGGGGGGTTGGGTAGGAGGGGGGGGGGGACACTGTACAACTGCACAAGCAAAACTGTACATTGGAATATTGACAAAACCATAATTGGTCAATTACTGTACATTGGAGGGGGTTGGGTTAGGACATTTACAGGGGCCAGTTTCGAATTGCATTCTCCCTTAGGTGTTTTTTCAGAGTGTTTTTGAAAGTGGGTAGTGATTTACATTCCTTTACAGCTTTGGGTAGGGCGTTCCACATTGATGTGGCATAATTGCGAAACGTGTTTAGTCCCTTGTTTGAGCCGAATCTGGGTTTAACATGATTTGTGGAGCTCCCTCTGGTGTTGTGATCGTGGTATTCACTGACCTTTGGGAAGTATTTTGACATGTACATGGGTACCTTTAGGCCTGCCACGATAACACATTTTGCTGGGCGATTAATTGCCCCCGAAAATATCGCGATAAGCGATATTATTGCGACCGGTTAGAGAATTTTTTTTGAGACATTTATTTCCCAAAACTTTTATTTTGAAGCCCACCGCTCCGTCTTTTCCGGTGTTTTAGACTTTTATTTTGAAGCCCACCGACCGGACGGGAAGTATTGTTGTGATTATCCTAAGCAGAACCTATGAGCCGACAACTTGTCTCGTCCGGTTCTGTTTTTGAGCTAATGATAAAACAAATTGTTGGTGAACAACTAACTTTAGGTTAGTTTTAACGTTAGCTACTAACGTTAGATGCAGCTACTACAGGCAATCAACGATGAGGAGGAAGCGTCAAAGCAGTATATAATAGAATAGCTGTGGTGCGTAAGCACTGCAGCACGACTCGAAACTACCTGAGTGTTATAATAAATTAATTCATGTTTAACTTGTCCCTGTGTCCAGTCCTTTGACTAGCCCCACCCGTTCATTGTAAACAATGATGCATGTAATTGTATTAACGTTATTCTGTGTTGTACTTGTAGCTATGCTATACGTTGTATTTCGTTTGTTAGCTATTTAGCTAATGTTGTTAGCATGGAATGAGAATCAAAGCTCTATCTTTCATCTTTATTTAGCAGTCCAGTTTCTCCGGGCAGTAGCGAGTAACTACTTGGGTCTAAAAATAGCTAACGTTACACTACAAATAATGCTACTTGGTTAAAAGGAGCAACACTATTGAGAAATGTAGTTAAGCTATGTGGCGTTGCCCCACGGAGCTCCCGTGCTGTACTTAACGTCAGCGGCCCGCCTCCCAACACGGACAGTGACTGACAAGGGGCACTGGTTCCGCCTCATTAAAACAAACGCGCAAATAGCAATTAATCGCGCCCGTCAAAATCATTGCATTCATTTTAATTATCGCAGCAATTAATCGATTTATTGCTTATCGCGGCAGGCCTAGGTACCTTGGTCGTGTAGTGTATCTTGTAGAACAGGCCCATTGCAAGTTGCTGTACTCTGTCGTCTACTCTAAGCCATCCTAGTTTGTGTTATGGTTTGTAACCGACCCCAATCGCACAACACAAGACAGGTATGAGAGTAAGCCAAGAACTGGGCATTTATTGAAACACACAGAAAACGGCACTGTCCCTTTAAGGGAGAACACAAACTACTGGAAAACAAGAAAAGGGAAAGGGGGCACAGTGCCTTTAGGAGGCGAACTGGCTAAGGGGAAGGCTAAGGGAACCAGGACCAGGGCAAGGGGAAGGGGCAGGAACAGGGAGGACTAGGAGGACCGGACGGGATGACTAGGAGGACTAGGAGGACTGGACAGGGAGGGCTAGGAGGACTAGAGAGGGGAAACAGGGACAGAGGCTCGCGGAGGCGGGCTGGGGAGAGGGAGGACTGGAAGGACTAGACAGGGAGGACTAGGATGACTAGGAGGAACTGGACGGACTGGACAGGAAGGACTAGAGAGGGGAAACAGGGACAGAGGCCCGCGGAGGCGGGCTGGGGACAGGGAGGACTAGGAGGGCTAGAAGGACTGGACAGGGAGGACTAGGAGGACTAGAGAGTGGAAAACAGACAAAGACTGGGATACAAGCATTAGAAGAATGTTGCTGCTCTGCAGCTTCTCCCGGGATGGTTCGTCTGGGGAAGCAGATGGTGACTTCAGAGCCGCTCTGCAGAATCCTCTCGGCAGCTCCAGGCGCTGTGCGTAAAGAGAGCAGGTTCAAACAGGGCGAGCGCGTCGCCACGGGGAACGGGTTGTCCAAGCGGAGGTCTGAGTGGTGCGCGACTGCTTGGAGTACGCGCCGGTACGAAGGGCGCATCGGGCGTGGAGGTCTGAGTGGTGCGCGACTGCTTGGAGTACGCGCCGGTACGGAGGGCGCATCTGGCGCGGAGGTCTGAGTGGTGCGCGTCTACTTGGAGTACGCGCCGGTACGGAGGACGCATCTGGAGTGCGTCTGAATGCGCGTCTGGAGTGAAGAGCGCGTCTGCGCGGAAGAGCGCACCGGCTCGGAGAGACGCATCCTCCCGTAGAGTATTAGGAAGCGATGCGCGTCTGGAGTGAAGAGCGCGTCTGCTGCGCGGATGTCTGGATGCGCGTCTGGGCATCTGCTGCGCGGAGGTCTGGATGCGCGTCTGGACGTCTGCTGCGCGGAGGTCTGAAGTGGAACACTGGAATACCTCCCGTGGAAGTTTAGAGAGCGCAGTCCAGTGTCTCCTTCCAGGCAAACGGCGACAGGAGGCGAAGGCTAGAGCGCATCTCACGCCGGAGATGAAAACAGCATAACAGACAGAGAACCTCCCGAAGGAGTTAGGTGATAGAGATATGATACGGAACGACCCGACAGGAACTGAGGGGAGAGCGAGGTACTTAAAGCCCACAGGGGAACTAATTAGAATGCACATCAGGTGCGTGAAGGTAATTGATACTTGAAACTAGAAGTGTGTGTTCGGCACCAGACCAATCAAACACATAATGACAGGTAGTCCAAGGGTGTGGTTGCTGAAGAGCAAACGAACGCGAGGGTGGGGGCTAGTGAGGTGAGGAGAATGCAATTGATTAACAGAAAACTAAAGGAACAGAGCGAGTAGGCTTAGCAGCGGACAAAACCTCACAGTACCCCCCCCTCCACGGGAGCCACCCGGCGACCCAAAAATACAGACAGAGTGGCAGGGGACAAAAACAAGGCAACAAACAAAAAGTACTGGGCCAAGCCAGCAGGGGAAGCCACAACAAAAGTGGGGCTAGCAACTGGGGCAGGGTAGCCGAGGGGTAACTAGGGAAGCCGAGGGGTAACAAGAGGAGCTGAGGGGTAACTAGAGGAGCTGAGGGGTAACTAGAGGAGCTGAGGGGTAACCAGAGGAGCTGAGGGGTAACTGCCGGGGCACTGATAGCTACAGGGCCTATGCTAGCTGTACCGCTACATTAACATAGAGGCTGCGCTAGCTGCCGGAGCTAGGCTGGCAGACAGGGCTGGACCAGGGGCACTGGAGAGGGGAACAGGGAAGGGGCTAGCAGAGGGAAAGGGTAGCTGCCAGGGCACTGATAGCTACAGGGCCTATGCTAGCTGTACTGCTACATCAACATAGAGGCTGCGCTAGCTGCCGGAGCTAGGCTGGCAGACAGGGCTGGACCAGCATGAGAGAACAAGCTAGCTGGAGGGACAGTCCTAGCTGTGGGGAACTGACCTTGCTAGCTGAAGGGGCAGTCCTAGCAGTGAGAGAAAACTGACCTTGCTAGCTGATGGGGCAGTCCTAGCAGTGGGAGCAAACTGACCTTGCTAGCTGAAGGGGCAGTCCTAGCAGTGGGAGAAAACTGACCTTGCTAGCTGAAGGGGCAGTCCTAGCAGTGGGAGAAAACTGACCTTGCTAGCTGAAGGGGCAGTCCTAGCAGTGGGGCAAACTGACCTTGCTAGCTGAAAGGGCAGTCCTAGCAGTGGGAGAAAACTGACCTTGCTAGCTGAAAGGGCAGTCCTAGCAGTGGGAAAACTGACCTTGCTAGCTGAAAGGGCAGTCCTAGCAGTGGGAGAAAACTGACCGTGCTAGCTGAAAGGGCAGTCCTAGCAGTGGGAGAAAACTGACCTTGCTAGCTGAAAGGGCAGTCCTAGCAGTGGGAAAACTGACCTTGCTAGCTGAAGGAGCAGTCCTAGCAGTGGGAAGGCTACACAAAAAGTGGAGGCCATGCAGAGGGACCGGGTTAGCTGCCTGGGCATGGCTAGCTACAGGGCCTATGCCAGCTGCAAGGGCTGCATTAACATAGAGGCTGTGCTAACAGCCGGGGCTAAGCTAGCAGACTGGGGCCATGCAGAGGGACTGGGTTAGCTGCCAGGGCATGGCTAGCTACAGGGCCCATGCCAGCAGCAAGGGCTGCATTAACATAGAGGCTGTGCTAGCAGCCGGGGCTAAGCTAGCAGACAGGGGCCATGCTGGTAGTAGAGGCCTAACAAGCTGCTGGGGAGCTAACGAGGCTAACAGGGAAGCAAACAGGGGAGTCAACAGGCTAACAGGGGAGCTAACAGGGGAGACTAACAAGCTAACAGGGGAGCTAACAGGGCTAACAGGGAAGCTAACAGGGCTAACAGGGGAGCTAACAGGGCTAACAGGAAAGACTAAACAGGCTAAACAGGGGAGCTAACAGGGCTAACAGGGAAGCTAACAGGGCTAACAGGGGAGCTAACAGGGGAACTAGAGGAAAAAAAATAAAAGGCAAACTCAACATACACCGTCTGTGCTGGCTGGGGTCGTCGATTTGGTCGGGTCGTACTGTTATGGTTTGTAACCGACCCCAATCGCACAACACAAGACAGGTATGAGAGTAAGCCAAGAACTGGGCATTTATTGAAACACACAGAAAACAGCACTGTCCCTTTAAGGGAGAACACAAACTACTGGAAAACAAGAAAAGGGAAAGGGGGCACAGTGCCTTTAGGAGGCGAACTGGCTAAGGGGAAGGCTAAGGGAACCAGGACCAGGGCAAGGGGAAGGGGCAGGAACAGGGAGGACTAGGAGGACCGGACGGGATGACTAGGAGGACTAGGAGGACTGGACAGGGAGGGCTAGGAGGACTAGAGAGGGGAAACAGGGACAGAGGCTCGCGGAGGCGGGCTGGGGAGAGGGAGGACTGGAAGGACTAGACAGGGAGGACTAGGATGACTAGGAGGAACTGGACGGACTGGACGGACTGGACAGGGAGGACTAGAGAGGGGAAACAGGGACAAAGGCCCGCGGAGGCGGGCTGGGGACAGGGAGGACTAGGAGGGCTAGAAGGACTGGACAGGGAGGACTAGGAGGACTAGAGAGTGGAAAACAGACAAAGACTGGGATACAAGCATTAGAAGAATGTTGCTGCTCTGCAGCTTCTCCCGGGATGGTTTGTCTGGGGAAGCAGATGGTGACTTCAGAGCCGCTCTGCAGAATCCTCTCGGCAGCTCCAGGCGCTGTGCGTAAAGAGAGCAGGTTCAAACAGGGCGAGCGCGTCGCCACGGGGAACGGGTTGTCCAAGCGGAGGTCTGAGTGGTGCGCGACTGCTTGGAGTACGCGCCGGTACGAAGGGCGCATCTGGCGCGGAGGTCTGAGTGGTGTGCGACTGCTTGGAGTACGCGCCGGTACGGAGGGCGCATCTGGCGCGGAGGTCTGAGTGGTGCGCGTCTACTTGGAGTACGCGCCGGTACGGAGGACGCATCTGGAGTGCGTCTGAATGCGCGTCTGGAGTGAAGAGCGCGTCTGCGCGGAAGAGCGCGCCGGCTCGGAGAGACGCATCCTCCCGTAGAGTATTAGGAAGCGATGCGCGTCTGGAGTGAAGAGCGCGTCTGCTGCGCGGATGTCTGGATGCGCGTCTGGGCGTCTGCTGCGCGGAGGTCTGGATGCGCGTCTGGACGTCTGCTGCGCGGAGGTCTGAAGTGGAACACTGGAATACCTCCCGTGGAAGTTTAGAGAGCGCAGTCCAGTGTCTCCTTCCAGGCAAACGGCGACAGGAGGCGAAGGCTAGAGCGCATCTCACGCCGGAGATGAAAACAGCATAACAGACAGAGAACCTCCCGAAGGAGTTAGGTGATAGAGATATGATACGGAACGACCCGACAGGAACTGAGGGGAGAGCGAGGTACTTAAAGCCCACAGGGGAACTAATTAGAATGCACATCAGGTGCGTGAAGGTAATTGATACTTGAAACTAGAAGTGTGTGTTCGGCACCAGACCAATCAAACACATAATGACAGGTAGTCCAAGGGTGTGGTTGCTGAAGAGCAAACGAACGCGAGGGTGGGGGCTAGTGAGGTGAGGAGAATGCAATTGATTAACAGAAAACTAAAGGAACAGAGCGAGTAGGCTTAGCAGCGGACAAAACCTCACAGTTTGTCAAAGTGGGCAGGGGTGAGGTGGGTTCTAGGAGTAAGGTCAAGCAGTAGTCTGACCCAGGGTGCGATCCACGGGGGGAGCTAGGTCCGCTATAGCTCCCCTAGATCAGACATCAGCTCCCCTGGGGGTCTCTAAAGCTCCCCTGGGAGCTGTATCATCATCGTGTATAATAATAAACGTATGCTATTTTGGATGTATGATTAATGATTTGCGTGTAGTGGCTACTTACTGGGACATAATTCACGGCATTCTAGCCTTTTGTGGTGTTTACTACATCTCCCATGACCCTTAGCGGGGGATGACGTAGTTAAAGAGAGACAGTGAAAGTTGAATGGAAGTGTTGTTTGTGCGTAATAAACTAGCGTTTTTGCATCGGAACACGACTCCGTCTACGCCAGGGGTCGGCAACCCTAGGCACGCGTGCCTGCATAGGCACGCGGGGGCATTTGCATAGGCACAGCAGTAAAAAAAATAAAAAATAAAATTGAAATATTATAGTGAAATATTTTGCACTGTTGTCGCATTTATCTGGTTGAAATCCTCCCACAGGTTCTTTTTACTACCACATATTTAATTGAGACCCTTTATTTGTTTATTATTTCAATTTAGCTGGAAATACATTGCTACATCATTCAGTAACAGTTGCAGAGCCTTATAACAAAAACATTATTACGGTCACCATTGTGACCAGTGGGATTAATCAACAAATTGTATTATTTATTTTTCTATTTCATTGAACATTGCACATGTTAAAAGCAATTTTTTTACTCAAAATGTGAGTATTACCAAGTCAACTTGTGTTCTTAAAACAATGACAATAAACATAGTTTTATTAGGTTGAAATAATGTGGTTGTGTACTTATTTTTCTGTTAACTTATTATGGATTGAAAACTGAAAACCTTAATGCACAGTAACTGAACTCAATATTTTTAAGTTCTGGTAACTTATTATTATATATTTTTTTTACAGTGTAGTCTTGCGATCAATTAAAACTTATTTACACGATATACCTCACATTCACCCTCCATTCACATCCTGGTGTTCTCCATTAGGCCTGTAGGTGGAGCTATGACAGCACACGTACAGTACACACACCAATGGTGTGTGATGTGTCCAAAAATGAATGGGCAAATGTGAGTGAAATGGTCGCACTGTATGCAGCTGTTTGTCTGCATTGCATTCCCCCCCCCCCCCCCCCCAACTCAGATTTAGGGTTGATACAACCATCATAATAATATTGTTAATAATAACAATAACAATAATGATGTAGTAATGTTAAAATTATCATTAAAAAGACCTGATTATGAGAAAAAAATATTACGATGCATGGAATATTGTTGAGGCACACTAGTTACAACTATATTTCAAACAGGCACTCCATGTCAAAAAGGTTGCTGACCCCTGGTCTACGCTATCATTACTGCATTCCTACATTTGTGACCCTTGGACGTATTTCGGAGATTATATCGAACATGTCAACTGAACAACAGAACGCAGATTGCAGAACTTTGAACGCAGTTTCACTCAAGCTGCGCAGAGTGCCAACGCTTGGTTCGCGCAAGCCGAAGCCCAATTCGCTCTCAGGAAGCTCCCCCGAAAATTGTGATATGGTTCGCACACCGGTCTGACCAGTTTGTTTTGAGATGTTTGTAATTTAGTTTTTAGCGCCTTTGAGGTGCTTTGGTACCATGAGGTGCAAGCATAGTCGTAGTACCCTTGAATGAGTGCTCCTGCCAGAGTCTTCAGGGTATTCTTGTTTAGCAGTGAGGAGATCCGGTACAAGAATCGAGTTCGTTGGTTGACTTTTTTTTATTACATTGGATGCCATTTTGTCACAGGAAAGATTAGCCTCTAGTTCGATTAGACCCAGGATGGCTAGTGAGAAAGCTATGTTTCTGCCTGCTCCCTCTCTCTCTCACAGACGCATGCATACACACACACACACACACACACGCACACACACACACACACACACACACACACACACACACACACACACACACACACACACACACACACACACACACACTTCTCAGGGCTATAGGGTTAAATGGAGCTAATGGCTCTTATCTGATGCTCTGCTCCTGTCTCACGCAAGAGTCTTCCCCCCTACTGTTTTACCCTACACCCTGACAGACAACACTACACACCAGCATCAGTAGTGTCTAGTTGTGTAGTTGTGTGGTGGTTGTGTAGTGGTTGTGTAGTTGTGTGGTGGAGAGAGAGAGAGAGAGAGAGAGAGAGAGAGAGAGAGAGAGAGAGAGAGAGAGAGAGAGAGAGAGAGAGAGAGAGAGAGAGAGAGTAGCTAGGCCAGAATAGAGTGAGAGAAAACCAAGGGTTAGAGAAGACGTTATCAGCAATTTCATACATATAGACAAAATAAATAAAAATAAACAATAAAAGAAATTGTCGACACACAGTGGTCGGCGTTTATACGTTTAAATGCAGCAAAAGAAGGAAAAACCTTCAGCTTCAGAGTCAGCCGGAGGGCATTCCAGGTGTTGTAAGCATCAAAGGAGAACGCTGTTTTTCCAAGTTCAGAGCAAACTCCAGGGTATAGGTTTGAAATATGTACAGAGGAAGAGAGAGAGAGTGAGGATTAGAGGGAGGGAATCTGGGAGTGAAGACCTGTGTACGAGGAGTAATTGAGTTTGGAGAGGTTGAGAGAGAGGGAGAGGTTGAGAGGGAGAGAGAGAGGTTGAGAGAGAGAGATAGAGAGAGAGAGATAGAGAGAGGTCAAAAGGACAGAGAGCTTTCTGGATGGAGGGATGAGGAGAGATGGGCGACAGCCTCCTACCGAGCAGCAGGAACAACAGATGGAAGCCAGACAGTGTTATCTGACAATGGGGGGAGTGGCCAAAACAGCACAGGGCCATCTGGGAGCTGACTACTGTTGCCTCTACTCACTTTCACTGTCTACAACTGCCCTAAATATTAATGATCTACCTCCAGTGGTGGAAAGCATTTTTTACTCAAGTACTGTACTTGTAATTGTGAGGGATAAAAGTGAGTATTTTCATTTTAGGGAACTTTATACTTTTACTCCACTACATTTCAAAGGAAATGTTGTACTTCTTACTCCAGTACATTTATCTGAACCGATCAGTTACTAGTTAATTTGAAGAAAAAGACTCTCTACTTTTGCTTAAGTCTTTAAGTCTAATTTATGGACTTTTACTTTTACCATATTACTCATTAATCTGGGTATTTCTACTTTTAGTAAAGGAACAGTGTACTTCTTCCACCACTGCCTACCTCCTACTATAGTGTACCCATATAACTCTGTATGATAGCATGTACAATAGTGCTGTATATACCGTATATATACATTTATATATTTATATTTACTGCTATATTATTTATATATATATATATATATATATATATATATATATATATATATATATATATGTATATATCAATCCATATCTGTCTGTACATACCTGCACATAAACCTCCACATATCTGTAGATACTATATCTATATCTGTACATATCCCTTACCTACTCTTACTAGTTACACTGCTGCAACACATACAGGGACACATGCACACAAAGATACACGCATAGACAAACAAGTAATACATCGGCACACAGACACACAAATAAATCACATGTACACACACTCACATACAGTACGTACCTGCAGGCGAGCTCGACAAGTTACCACCTCTCTCTCAGTTCCATTACGAATCCGTAGTTACTTTTTCTCCCTCCCAGTAAATTATGTGACCTTTGCACTGCCCCCCTGTGCTAGAGGTGAGGGGGTCATTGGTGAGTAGGGTCACTATTGCACACACACACACACACACACACACACACACACACACACACACACACACACACACACACACACACACACACACACACACACACACACACACACACACACACACACATGCACGCACATGCACATACACACACACAGTCTGTGTGTGTGTATGTGACAGACTACAAAGGCGCCTCCCTCAAACTGAACAGTGACATCTCCTTAGCAAATGACCTCAATACCTTCTATGCGAGGTTTGATGCTGGTAATAACAACACCAGCTCACAAGCCACGGCAATGGGGGGGGGGGGGGGGGGGGGGGGTTGGCTGCTGATGGAGGCGCAGTGTTCAGGGTAACAGAGCATGAGGTGAGGCGGACCTTTAAAAAAGTGAATATCAGGAAGGCAGCAGGTCCGGACGGCATCCCCGGCCGCGTCCTAAAAGTCTGTGCCGACCAACTGGCCCCAGTATTCACTGACATATTTAACCTGTCCTTAGAACAGGCTGTCATTCCCACCTGCCTGAAGAAGTCCACTATTATCCCTGTACCCAAGAAATCCAAGCCTGCTTGCCTCAACGACTACCGCCCTGTAGCTCTCACCTCCATAGCCATGAAGTGCTTTGAGAAGCTAGTAAAGGGCTACATCTGCTCCTCCCTCCCTGTTACATTCAAGCCTAAAATATGGCTCGTGAAGGCCTTGAATGAAACGTGGTGGACACAGGACACTGGACAAGAGTTATCAAAAATAACTATTTATTAACACAGCACTAAATAAGTGGACAAAAAGATGGGGGAGCTGGGTGCTCCAGACTCCCTAGTTCAGGATATAATTATAAAGAAAAGCCCAAAGGCAAAAAGGACAACAAGCCAAAAATAGACAAGTCAAAACAGTGAGCAGGTGAGACTCTGGAGAGCTGAGATCTCTTGTGAAGTGGGGGAGACTTGACTGCTGCCTGCACTCTGCATTTGTAGGGCGTGGTGCCTCATCACCACACCTGTGATCAATTAAAAAGCGGCCATTTTAAACACAAGCAAAATGACAACAGAAGTGTGTATCAATTAAACCACCAATTAGTGACAGCACACTTAACCACAATGTGAATATGCACCACAGACAGTAAGTATCCCTCCACCATGTGAAAGTAATACGTAACACCCCCACACCGAAGATTTATGTTCTTCTCCCAACCATAGCCCAAAGAAACCACCACCAAGAGAACGAACATAAATAAATAAGGGGATACTTACCAACCTTACCCAAAAAAAATGCAACCACACACTCTAACATGTGCAGCGCCTGTACTGTGTTGAGTGTGAGCCCCGGTCAAGAGTCACACTCAACTGTACACCAAAAATTAATAGCGACCCATAGCCCATGAGTCACTACCACCAAGCGATAACGGGTCGGCCCCTGTCGAACACGACCCTCAACTCCGTCGAATGCTCCCTATTGAGGAACACTCGACACCGTTGTTTAGCAACCCTGTCCTGATACCTGCCCAAGCGAGACCCCACCAAAATGTACCCAGCCGGGCCTGGATGGAGCGGAGCTAGTGGAAACATCTGGGCAACTAAACCCCACTCAGCCCCTACTGAGGCGCAAGGCCTAGAAGATAATCCACCCACACACACATCACCAAACAAAAAACTCATGTCAACAGGTCCCTCCACCGATACAGACCTGACAAACAGAGACAACAAACTGGAGCCAGCATGAGACAGCAGCTCACTGCGCTCAGGACAGAAAACAGGAAAACAAAACACAGGCTCCACATCCACAGGCCGCTCCACCGACACCGACCTGACAAAAGGAGACTGCAAACTGGAAACACACACTAGAGAAAAAACAAACTCATCGCGCTCCGGACAACCAACAGCACACTCCCCTGGTACCAACACAGTGCCCAACTCCTCCCCACCTGGCACTGTCAGTACAGGAGACTGCACCGAGGGCTGTACCCCCGTTAGCCGTACAGGAGACTGCGAACCACGAACATCCAGAGCAGGCACGTCCTCACCGTCTCTGGAACATAGCAACATCACATCAGGCACAAATATATCTGGAGCACCACCCAAAATGGTGTCACAAAAAATACCATGGTCAGGATCCAAAACGGTGGCACACTCATCAACACTGTGACTCAAAATGGCGCCACAAAAATTAGCACTGTCATCAGCAACAATGACAGAAGAAACAGCACCGTCATGAGTCAAAACAGTGTCACAAAAAATAGGACTGTCATGAGCAACAATGGAGTCACAGACAGCAACCTCGTCATGAAACAAAACGGCGTCTGAAACCTTTCCACTGTCACAAGCAAAAATGGTGGCACACACATCAACCTCGTCACAATCAAAATGGTCGTCACCCATTAGACTAGGTTGTGAAGACTGCCCCTGCTGCACAGGACACAGGTAACTAGGTTGACTAGCATACCCAGTGCCTGGCAGAGAGTCAGTGTGGTCACATGAATCAATGAATGAATCAATATCAGAAACACTGACCATACTGGGAGCATCACTGCCGACAAGTGAGACATCATGAACATCAGAGCTACTGTAGGAAGGCTGGCAGCCCAATTCTGGCCTTGTAGCCTCCTCAACCAGAACGGTGCCACATGAAGTAGCAACAACCGTCTCACTCTCATCCCCCTCATTCTCCTGCTCCAATCCGGCTGTGGCCTCTGTAAAGGCTGGGAAGCCCACAAGATACCGCTCCGCCACTCAAGTATCTGGCACGCATGTCACCTCCGGCTTCACCAGTACTTTACCTCCAGCCAAGTCATTGCCCAAGAGCAACGTTACCCCCTTCATAGGGAGTTTGCCAGCCGTCACTCCGATCACCACTGGTCCTGATACAAGGGCACAATCAAGAAAGACATTATGCAGCGGCACATTCATCGTGTGCATTCCAAAAGCCTCAATAACAACCCCTGCACCCAACTCAGAGTGGTGCGTAAAGGGCAGGACACTACTGTGCACAAAAGATTGGGATGCGCCAGTATCACGGAGAATTGACACCGGTACTTTAGGACCTCCCTCTGTCAATGAAACAAACCCTTTACTCCTGAAAGGTGTGTAAAGGTCATCCACTCCTTTGCCATCTAGTGGAGACAGAACAACAGGGTTACGTACAGGTGTATTTATCAACATCACTGGTCTGGGTGGGTTAGACGGGCGCTTCTCTGGGTGCATACGATAAAAATTTCCCATCACATGACCTGCACTCCCACAATGCTGGCACTTCCGGGCATCATCGCTTCCCCATGCCCCATTAAACTTACCACTACCCCCAGCACTGGACCCTGCAGGCCTATTAGGAGTCCATTTTGGCCTCCCCTCATCATGCACAGGATAATGCTGTCTCTCAAAAGACGTCCTGTGGGTCAAAACATACTCATCAGCTAGGACCGCTGCTGCTGAACAGGTCCTGACTTTCCTCTCATTTAAGTACATAGCAATATCCTCAGATACGCCATACACCTTGAATTCCTCTAATAAGATTAGGTCCCTAATCTCCTCCACTGTGGTGACCTTTTCTGCTGCACACCACCGGTCAAAAAGCAACCGCTTTTCCCTCACAAACTCCACAAAAGACTGAGAGTTCTGTTTCCTCAAATTGCGGAATTTCTGGCGGTAAGCCTCAGGGACCAATTCATAGGCTTTAAGGATAGCCTGTTTCACCAAAGCATAATCCTTATTATCAGGATACATCGACGCATACACGATCTGTGCCTTACCGCGCAAAGCACTCTGCATGAGGACAGTCCATTTATCCGCTGGCCAGCCGCAACTGCCAGCTATGTCCTCAAATAATAAAAAAAAACTATCGACGTCCCTTTCCAAAAAAAACGGAACCATGCTTTTCTGCCTAGCCATATCAAAACCCGGCTCCCGATGCACATGTATAGCACCAGCACCACCCGCATTACGCAGCGCCATCTCCCGGTCATATGCTGCCTGGGCGCGTACCTCCCGTGCCACCTCAATAGCTTCCTGGGCCTCACGTTCTGCTCTGGCTGTAGCTGCTGCTGTAGCTGCTGTAGCTGCTGCTGTAGCTGCTGTAGCTGCTGTAGCTGCTGCTGTAGCTGCTGACTGCCCCAGGATTACGTGGTCCACAGGAAGCTAAACACAGCCAGAAAACAATGAAAGTACCTACTTGTGGTGTCCACTAAACTAAATATTTAAACAGCATATAAGTGGTCAAATCAAATTATAAATTAAGAGCATACTTACCTGTTTGTAGACCGGCTAGAGCCCCCATGTTACATTCAAGCCTAAAATATGGCTCGTGAAGGCCTTGAATGAAACGTGGTGGACACAGGACACTGGACAAGAGTTATCAAAAATAACTATTTATTAACACAGCACTAAATAAGTGGACAAAAAGATGGGGGAGCTGGGTGCTCCAGACTCCCTAGTTCAGGATATAATTATAAAGAAAAGCCCAAAGGCAAAAAGGACAACAAGCCAAAAATAGACAAGTCAAAACAGTGAGCAGGTGAGACTCTGGAGAGCTGAGATCTCTTGTGAAGTGGGGGAGACTTGACTGCTGCCTGCACTCTGCATTTGTAGGGCGTGGTGCCTCATCACCACACCTGTGATCAATTAAAAAGCGGCCATTTTAAACACAAGCAAAATGACAACAGAAGTGTGTATCAATTAAACCACCAATTAGTGACAGCACACTTAACCACAATGTGAATATGCACCACAGACAGTAAGTATCCCTCCACCATGTGAAAGTAATACGTAACACTCCCCATCAACATGGACCCCCTGCAATTTGCATACCGCCCCAACAGGTCCACGGAGGACGCCATAGCCCATGTGCTGCACACAGCAGCATCACACCTGGACAAGAGGCAGGGGAACTATGTGAGAATGCTATTCATCGACTACAGCTCGGCATTCAATACCATAGTCCCCTCCATACTCATAGCCAAGCTCAGGGACCTGGGCTTGAACTATGACCTCTGCCAGTGGGTCTTGGACTTCCTGACTGGCAGACCCCAGGTGGTGAGAGCAGGCAACTGCACCTCCTCATCCATCACCCTCAACATAGGGGCCCCCCAGGGCTGTGTTCTGAGTCCCCTCCTCTACTCCCTGTACACACACGACTGTGTGGCTCAGCGGAGTAGCAATACAATCATCAAATTTGCTGACGACACAGTGGTGGTGGGCCTGATCTCTGCCAACGACGAGAGGGCCTACCTGGAAGAGGTCAAGGTCCTGGCGGGATGGTGCCAGGAAAACAGCCTCTCCCTGAACGTCAGCAAAACAAAGGAGATGATTGTGGACTTCAGGAGGTCGGGGGTCAAGGACTACAGCCCCCTCAGCATCGACGGGGCACCGGTTGAGAGAGTCAACAGCTTTAAGTACCTCGGAGCCTACATATCCGAGGACTTGACATGGACCACACACATTGACAGTGTTGTGAAGAAGGCACGACAACGCCTCTACTTCCTCAGGCGCCTAAGGAAGTTCCAAGTCAGTCAGAAGATCCTTAAGAACTTCTACTCATGTACAATAGAGAGCATCTTGACCGGCAACATCACCTCCTGGTTTGGGAATAGCACTGCACAAGACCGAAGCAGACTACAAAGAGTGACACGTTCAGCCGAACGCACAATTGGAGGGGGGCTCCCCACCCTCCAGAACATTTACAACAAGCGTTGCAAGGGCAAGGCTAAGAGAATCATTAAAGACTCCAGTCACCCGAACAACTGCCTCTTTGAACTGCTGCGGTCAGGCAAGCGATACCGGAGTCTCAAGGCGAGCACAGAAAGACTCAGAAGAAGCTTCTATCCCCAGGCCATCAGGCTGCTAAACGAACAATGAATGAACACTACACAACAACAACCACCAAACGCACATAGCACACACATCCACACGCACACACTCACTTTAAACAAACACACTGTAGCACCCACTCCACACACTTTATAGCACACACCCACTTTAAACAAACACACCGTAGCACCCACTCCCCACACTTTATATTTATTGATGAAGGATTGCACTACAACTCGTACACCTTACTGTAAATTGTACCTAAATTGTACCTCATCCCATTTCTGCTTTGCACTAGATAGTACTGTACATTAGTACGCTGCATAGTATTGTATATTATATGGTAACTCAGAACATTGTACATATGTCTATACCGAACACTGTGACCTCATTTTCTTCTTCTAAATTACATGCTATACTATGTTATTTGATACTATCTTGTCTAGCACAGTCTCTGGAGCGTAACAGTAAGAAGCATTTTGTATGAAAGTATTCTGTACTTCTGTATGACAACTATTAAAGAAACTTGAAACTTGAAACTTGAAGTCTGGGGGTTCAATCACTTTAAATCACTGAGATCTGACTGAGTGACCTGAGGGACACATTCCAGTCATACAGGCAGCACAGTGCGTATGGCAGGGAGTCAGAGAGAATTATACACTTCACCTTAAATCAAGGTCACATATCCTAGTCTAGTTCCACTGCTGTCGCTCACAGTACGAACCAACCTTACATTTCTGTAGGCGTTCTGGTTACTTTGCCAGTAGTACAGAAGAGGACTGAGGAATTCACTCCACTCTTAAGAGGAGCTATAATTGCTTGTCATTTCCTCTTGTCTCCACGATCTCCAGGGTTCTGATGACTCATCATCCGTGTGTGTGCGTGCGTGCGTGCGTGCGTGCGTGTGTGCGTGTGTGTGTGTGTGTGTGTGTGTGTGTTGTGTGTGTGTGTGTGTGTGTGTGTGTGTGTGTGTGTGTGTGTGTGTGTGTGTGTGTGTGTGTGTGTGTGTGTATACATTACGGGGTCACGCCTGAGTTGACTGTGCCCCCTGAGTCAGATGCTATCTGACCCGCTAGACTGCAGGTCTGTCACTGCTCACCGAGGCCCACAGATGACGGCCTGCTGCCTGATGATTCACGGCGCAGGTTGTCTGTGGAAATACAACACGTTACAGTGAGGCTATCTCAGTGGGCTGATGTCATTATATCAGAGGGTTTCGACACGATGACAATAAGAAACACAAACGTTGCACGTTGAAACGATAGTTGATCTGCAGTCAGCTGTCACTAGAGCCGGGGACTGAGTTAGGCTACACTTTGGCCAACCGTTGAAACGATAGCTGAGGGGAGAAGGCTGTGTCACCAGGAGAGACGGCTGTGTGAATATTAAAGGCAACCAACTTGTGTTCAGCTTTTCGTTCAGCGTTTCTCTGATTGGCCACACGGCCACGTGACCGCCCTAGCACACGCCCTTATCCGCGCTGAGAGACGCGGCAGACGCGGCAGAGAGTGACCGCGACCGTGCATGCGCATGAGGCTCCCCCAGGTGCTCTGAGAGGTGCTCGAGAGGTGCTCGTTGGTTAATGCCTCGTTGTGTTTGCGTTGTTGGTTAATGCCCATTGTTGTTGGTTAATGCCATATCGCTATCGCCGCATCACTTAACGCCATAACTAACTGCCTAACTAACTAAACTAAACAACTTCTAAAAAGTTGAAAGTAAAAATATGTATAGAAACAAATCATGCTTTTCTGCTGCCAGTAAGAAGACCATTGTACAATAATCCACAATTATGTCTGTATTTGATTATGGTGAAATTATGTACATGCATGCCTCTCCCTCTGAAAGCCCATCCACGCTGTGTATCATAGAGCACTGGGTTTTATCACTGGAGATACATTTCTCACTCACCATTTTATATGAAAATAATTGTAAGTAGGTGAATTCTACACATCTGACAACGCCATCTGACAATATCATAATGATGTGTTTTCTATATTATATCCACAATCATTCATCTAAAAAAATGTATGGGCGTAAATACATGTTAAGATATTCAAAAACGTCACAGCAGTATAGTTTGTTTATACTTCAGAAGTGATGTACAGTGACGAGTGAATCTGGTAGTTGGTTGTTAAAAACGCGAAATAACATAATAACGTTACAGCGTACAGTTTCTAGTTCAGTCAGCAGCCTCCACTGATGTTATGACGTTACGAAATAACATTATACATTATGCTCCGTGCTTCAATTATACATTATGCTCTGTGCTTCATTCATTCATTTCATAATCAGTCAGCAGCCTGCGTCCTCCACTGATGTTATGACGTTACAAACGCCGCGAAATAACATTATACATTATGCTCCGTGCTTCATTCATTCATTTCATAATCAGTCAGCAGCCTGCGTCCTCCACTGATGCAGCCTCCACTGATGGATTTCATTTGGGACCGCTGCCGCTTCCTCCACTGATGGATTTCATTTGGGACCGCTGCCGCTTGCCTGCCGCGTTCGCGGCAAAAGGGGGCGGGGGGTCGTGGCCAATCAGAGAAAAGCTGAACACAAGTTGGTTGCCTTTAATATTCACGCCGCCGGGGGAGATGGCTGTGTTGCCAGGGGAGATGGCTGTGTCACCAGGGGAGAAGGTTGTGTCGCCAGGGGAGACGGCTGTGTCGCCGGGGGAGATGGCTGTGTTGCCAGGGGAGATGGCTGTGTCACCAGGGGAGAAGGTTGTGTCGCCAGGGGAGACGGCTGTGTCGCCGGGGGAGATGGCTGTGTTGCCAGGGGAGATGGCTGTGTCACCAGGGGAGAAGGTTGTGTCGCCAGGGGAGAAGGTTGTGTCGCCAGGGGAGACGGCTGTGTCGCCGGGGGAGATGGCTATGTTGCCAGGGGAGATGGCTGTGTCGCCGGGGGAGAAGGTTGTGTCGCCAGGGGAGACGGCTGTGTCGCCGGGGGAGAAGGTTGTGTCGCCAGGGGAGACGGCTGTGTCGCCGGGGGAGAAGGTTGTGTCGCCAGGGGAGACGGCTGTGTCGCCGGGGGAGATGGCTGTGTTGCCAGGGGAGATGGCTGTGTCGCCAGGGGAGATGGCTATGTTGTCAGGAGAGATGGCTGTGTCGCCAGGGGAGAAGGTTGTGTCGCCAGGGGAGATGGCTGTGTTGCCAGGGGAGATGGCTGTGTCGCCGGGGGAGATGGCTGTGTTGCCAGGGGAGAAGGTTGTGTTGCCAGGGGAGATGGCTGTGTCGCCAGGGGAGATGGCTGTGTTGCCAGGGGAGATGGCTGTGTTGCCAGGGGAGATGGCTGTGTTGCCAGGGGAGATGGCTGTGTTGCCAGGGGAGATGGCTGTGTCGCCAGGGAAGAAGGTTGTGTCGCCAGGGGAGACGGCTGTGTCCAGACATGTGGCTGCAGTCAGAGGGCCCAGAGCCCAGTGACATCATCACCGTCCTGCACACAGCGTCATCCTCCCCTTGGCACCGTCCTCCGTTACACCCAGATGACATGTCTTGCCGAGGGGACCAAGGAGCAGTTACGCCACGATGCAACAATCGAGGACATTTAGGAAAACATTGAGTTCTCTATTGATATTGAGGCTTATTGGGTTTTTTATTGATATTTCTTTTTATCTTTTATCTCTTTATACTTTATTTATTATTATCATTATTAATAACAACAACAACAACAATAGTAATAATAATAATAATAACAATAACAACAATAATATTAATAATAATAATAATGCATGTGATTTAAAAGCGCCTTTCTCTCTGCTTCCATTCATTTGTGCTAAGCTAGGCTAGCTTGCAGCCGAATAGGTCTTCTTGTCTGACTCTGGAGAAGACGTAAGATATTGGTAAGATCTTCGTCCCATATTAACACATTCAGCGCCAGAGGTCGCTGTGGGCCGTTACTTTACTTCATCCTCCTAATCCACTACATACATTACTTCATCCATACTGCAGCCTCACCCTCCTAATCCACTACATACATTCCTCATGTGGTGGTTTCCTGAGTCAAAGCTCACATGGCCTCTCTTTCTTTAAAATGAATGGGTCTTTTGGATCCATGTTGCACCTGCTACTCTTTGGCCTCCATTCAGCCAAAGAGACACTCAAAAGCCATAAATCTTCCTTCGCGTCGGCTCCAGGACGCCCATGCATCGTTTAGACCTCCCCGTGGCCACAGTCACATTGAATGCCATGTGTGTGAGTGTGTGTGTGTGTGTGTGTGTGTGTGTGTGTGTGTGTGTGCGTGCGTGCGTGCGTGTGTGCGTGTGTGCGTGTGTGTGTGTGTGCGTGTGTGTGTGTGTGTGTGTGTGTGTGTGTGTGTGTGTGTGTGTGTGTGTGTGTGTGTGTGTGTTTGTGTGTGTGTGTGTGTGTGTGTGTGTGTGTGTGTGTGTGTGTGTGTGTAGAACATCTGCCTATGCTGGACAGTGTGACCAGCCCCTGAGGTTTAGATGAGGCTGGGTTTTCACTACATGGGAGTCGTACGTTTGTGTGAAAACATTTCATGGCAGGGAGTGTCTCCATTACCTAAGCATAAGACATGCATTCGTGGCAGACAGACCCGCTCACACAGGCTCAAGCATGCATGCACACACACACACACACACGTGCAAACACACACGCGCACACACAAATGCGCACACACACGCACACGCACACTACGTATGCGCACACACACACACAGTCATACTAGACAGACAGAAACATAAAGTTACTGTAAAAGGTGGGTTAAGATAATTGTTTTCCATAAATCACAAGTGAACTGTTTTCAAGAAATCCTTCGAAGAGACAAATTATCTTACAATTTACTTGTAACTTATGGAAACAAATGACATTATCTCAGCCCACTTCTTCAGATAAAAGTTGTTTCAAGATGGTTTTGAGAAAGTCCTCAGAACAAACTTGTGTTGTACTGAAACAAATGAAAGGACTAGCCTACTGGGGAGATCTTTTCACTAATTTAAAGAAAAACAAACAAAGTACTGCAAGTACTGTAAACATAAGACTGTATACAGTACAGGTTCAGGCTCGGGACCCTCACTGACACCCCCCACTGTGTTACATTAACACACCTCTACAGGACTATATACTTGTATATAAAATCAAACATGTCTGTTCATACTTCGCTGTTTAAACTCTTTACACATAACTGCCCAATTGCACAGCCCTGCTAATCATCCCATCCCACTGTATTGTTATTTTATTCAAATTAGTGTATATACTTGACCACATCTTGCCCAGTTGTACAGCCCTGGCCTATTCTTATTTTATTTTGTACTTATAATTGTACTATATTCTATTGTGCTATATTTAATTGAGTTTATATCCCATTTTATTTGATTCAACCTCTTTATTTACAGTTGTACAGCCCTGGCTTATATTTAATTTCATAATTATATTCTATACTATTGTGCTTAACTTAGTTCTTATTTCATTTTATTTTACTCCACCTCTTTATTTTATTATCTGTCTGTTATTGTCTGTCCGTTAATGTCGCATCGGAAATGACCAAAGCAAATTCCTTGTATGTGAAAACGACTTGGCAATAAAGACCTTTCTGATTCTGTTTCTGATGTTTCAGATGTAGATTTTTATCCCTAGAGTGAATGCAGAGAATTCAGCCCACAGTAGGTCAAGGCAACAAGCCTCTGCTTCAACGAGATGGGAAATGCTGCCTGACAGGTCTCAGATCAGACAAGCCGATAAGAACCACGGGAGTCATTATGGATGTACGATTTGAAAGATTGCGTGAGGTCACAGGTGTGGCGGGAATAATTACGTTTGTAAGAGCTATCCCTCTGTCCACCCTCAGCGATTGAGCTAGAGTCTGGGTTCTGTTACAATGCTGACAGGTTGTGATTATCAGGGGGTCAAGAGGTCTGTTGTCTGTGGACAATGGAGATGAATGGTCAAGCTATTAGGCTTATTTCTGTCAGTATCTGTTATGTGATGCTGCAGTTAATTGTGTGTCCAGGTAGATTGGCAGCAATCACCCGATTGGGAAGCAGTGGGCTTAAAAGGCCCTCCCCCGCCCCACACACACTCTCTCGCCCGCCCCACACACACTCTCTCCCCCGCACCACACACTCTCTCTCCCCCGCACCACACACACACACTCTGTCCCCCCCGCACCACACACTCTCTTTCCCCCGCCCGCCCCACACTCTCTCTCTCCCCCGCCCCACACACTCTCTCCCCCGCCCCACACACACTCTCTCCCCCGCGCCACACACACACTCCCCCCCCCCCCCCCCACACACACTCTCCCGCCCCACACTCTCTCTCTCTCTCCCTGCCCCACACACTCTCTCCCCCGCCCCACACACACTCTCTCCCCCTGCGCCACACACACACTCTCTCTCCCGCCCCACACACTCTCTCTCCCCCGTCCCACACACACACTCTCTCCCCCCCCCCACACACACTCTCTCCCCCCCCCCCCCACACACACTCTCTCATTTTGCCAGAAGACACTGTTGGAGCAGTGTCTTCCCCAACCACCACACTTTACCTTTTAGTCCCAGTAGTTGTATTTTTTTTTTATCTGCTTTTTCTCCCCATTTTCTATTTTTCTCCCATCCCAATTTCGTGTTATCCAATTATACCATCCCCTGTCTCGAACATTGTTAGACCATGCCTCCCACTGGCAATGTGGACCAAGCCTTGCATCACGTGTCCCCTCCGGGACACGAGGAGGCAGCTGTCGCATCTTTTCACCTGTACAGCGCGATCTCTCAGCGGCGAGGAGTAACGCGTGGGAGGCATCTCCTGCGTTAGTGGCGAGCGCCTTGCCCACTGCGCCACTTAGCCGCCCCGACCCAGTAGTTGTATTAATACATATTTTTGGTTTAAACTTGACCTTGGTTGTTTGTGTCCATTTATGTTGCTTCCCTCTGAGCCAGGGTTGTAATATATTGGGTGCTCATCCCGGAATTATTTTAAATTTGGTAAAAAAAAAATAGATAAATTAAATTATAATAAGTAATATACCCCTAGATTTGTTTGATTACGCTATTATCTTTAGTTTGTTTAGCCTATATGTGGATCTTCAAGTGCGTAGTGAAACATACACGTGTGACCAGTGTTGTAGTCGAGTCACTAAATCTCGAGTCCGAGTCGAGTCTCGAGTCCCCAGTGTTCGAGTCCAAGTCCGAGTCACCAAAGAAGAGCCAGAGTCGAGTCCAAGTCGAGTCCCCATTAATAGTCCGAGTCTGAGTCATCAAGGTTGAGTCTGAGCTGACATACAAATAAAAAAAGGTCTACATTAAACATAAATGACACAGGGGTCACCATTTCAAAGGGACTTTATTTACTTTGTGACACAATAGCCAAACAAATGCACTAGCCATCAATATCTTATGCCAAATGGCATATTACAAAACAAATACAAAATAAATAACTGTATTTATCAATGAACAAGTCCGAGTCCTCGTCTGTACCGTCCGAATGCAGTCAATGCTCGAGTCCAAGTCCAAGTCGAGCCACGAGTCCTGGACTCGAGTACTACAACACTGCACGTGACACGTGCACACAAACAGACCTGCATGCATGTGAAACGGTGGTCACCAGGTACCACAGCAGGCGCCTCACACTCTGTCCTCCGACGGCCTCGAACCGTCAACCCTCCGCTCACCAGCACCATGTGACCACGTGTGTTAAACACCAGCGTCTTATCCATTCCACCACCTGAAAAGGGTCCAATTCAGGTGGAGAAGTGGAGTTATTCAACTTAGGAGTGAGTTTGCACCAAGGGGGGCTACCGTTACACATTCATAGATACACACAGACGCACACACAGACGCACACACAGATGCACACACAGACGCACACACAGATGCACACACACACAGACACACAGACAGACAGACAGACAGACAGACAGACAGACAGACAGACAGACAGACAGACAGACAGACAGACAGACAGACAGACAGACAGACAGACAGACAGACAGACAGACAGACAGACAGACAGACAGACAGACAGACAGACAGACAGACAGACAGAAACCCACTTCTCCTCTCCGCTCCTCTGCCTGCCAACTGGGACATCGGGCCACCAGAGGCTCGGTGGTAAACTGAACCTGATATTTTGCTCCCTGTGTGTATTTCTGTCTCTTTGTGATGTGGACACACACACACACATCTGCCTGTGTCTCTGCCCAACCTAATCATAGAGAGACGTCTTCAGGAGTCCTGGACGACCTCCCCGGGAGTCCTCGTGGACGGACCCGCCGCGCAGAGGCCCGTGAGTGACAGGATGGTGAGATTCCTCCTTTCACTAGAAGTGCCCTAACCACAGTCCAGCGGCTAGCGGCGAGGTCCTCTGGGTTGCCCTTGTGATTTCACACGGACCACTGCACACACTAGGAACTTTTCCAATGATGAACAAAGCTCATAGCATCGGATTCTCTTTCTATTTCAATTGTTAAAGGTAGTTTTACTTATTTACTCACTTACTTACCTACCTACTCGCTTACTTTCAACGTACATCGCCAGGTTTGTTCTGGGGTTATTTTTAATGATCTCTTTTTACTACACAGTTCTGTATATAAATGTCTTGTATGTCATGACTGTCCTGATTAATTGAAAATGGGGGACCCTGATGTAAACCAGACGAAAGTCTTTTTCCGGTCTGCATCCTCTTAGCAGTTGTGTTGTATTGAGCCGTACTGTATTGTACCCATTCTGCAATCTGTTAATAAAGTTTTCAATCAATCAATTCTTCGTGTAACTGAGGGGTACAATTCCCTGACTGTATTGATAAGTATGGTATCATTAAACCACTACCGCTTTATGTACTTTAACTACTGGCCATACAGTACACAATATCTAAATATGATGAACACTTTCCCACAATGAAATCGGGTCCACACAAAGGTAATAATCAAATATTTAATATATAGCAAAAGGTACATATAATAGTTACTATTACATTTATGATTTGAATGCACTTGTAAGGCAAATGAGTACTCGTAGGCAAATCAACACTGAATGTCCAATCTCTGGTTACGCAGGAAGCAAGTATACAACCTGGCTCTTAGGGAATTAGATCTATGGTACTCTTAATGATATAGCAGGATAATTCTGGAAGGGGTCCTCCCGGTTGTAGGCCGGTAGGGGGGGTAGGAGAGCCGTCGGCAGTAGCCCGTCTGGTCAACGATTTCTAGAGAGAATTCAGGTACAGAAGACAGTGCAGTAGAATCTTGATCCACAGATGAATACACCTTGGCTCTCTTGTAGGCTGTAGCTGTAGCTGTAGGTCCACAATGAAGAAGAAGCGAGGCGACCTCAGTCTGGTCTGAGCGCCGTCTCACCTTGACTCCTCTCGGGGTAAATCCAACACTCACCGGTGTTGGCGATTATCCGCTCCACAAATCAAAGTACCAAAGCAAATATATATTCCATGCCGCATAGGGCTCAGCAGTCGTCGGGTAGGTAATCCAATGTACAGGTCCACTCGGTCCTCGCCTAGAACTCCTCGGATGAAAGCGCCACGTGTGGTCTGCCCAACCTGGTTAAGACTCTAGATAACACGAGGAAGCGATGGGGATGCTGCTCACTTTAGAACTCTAACCGCACGATGCACCATACATAATAGACTATTATTAACCTAATAGAAATACGTCGCACTCGACGGTACAGTGCCAAACTATGACAATTCAGTTATTAATTCGCACGAGGTCTCGATGCTATTCTAAGGCCAAACAGGCCATACTACACCGCACGCGGTATCGTGGGTGAGGCTTCACGTTCTGTTACTTAGTTGGGTAGAAGGGTAAAGGACTAAGGGTCTTCTACATTTACTTGCGCCATATTTATATGCACGGTGAACAAATAGTGCCACTCTCCTTTCGGTAGCCGTATTCCTGCGCAGAGCCGGGGCTAGTAGAGACATGTCTCGTCGGTACCATTGAACTTGGCTCCAAGGGGCTTGTCTCCTGGCGCCAGGTCCTTGTCCAATAAGAGAATGAACTATTATGGGCTATAGTAGGCTAAAGGGATATTCCGTGTATATGTACAAGGAATATACAAGGGATATCAAACGATATACAAATACTATTCAATATATATCCATAAATAAATATATATATTCGGTTTAATCTGATCCTTTGTAACACTTCGTGTGCATCCCACCCGTTATCCCAGTGATCCTTCTCCCACTGCAGGACTCTAAAATGTCACGTCTCCTGTCCCCTGTTACGACCCTGGCTCAAAGGCACGCAACCTATATGCAAACCGACACCAAAACCTGTGTGTAACCCAAAATACTACTCTAACAATGAATTACTGGTACATACTAAAGAACAAGAATGAGAGAACGTGACAACTCTCTGTTAACACACACTCCTCTAACCACAGACAGAGTGCATGTGTGTCTCAGAGACTGGTTTTAACCTGCCAGCAGGTATCCAATCAGCAGTAATTAGCTAATTAGCAGACCTCCCCTGCATGCCCAGTGACACAGGAGTGATCAAGCTCATGGTACATAACACCTCCCCCACCAAAATGGTTGCCCAAGAGGCAACCATCACACATCAAACCCATAAACAAAAAATATTGTGACCCATTAGTTGTCAGGGCCACTACCACAACAGCGATAACGGGCCGGCCCCTGTCGAACACGACCACCAACCGTGTCGCATGCTCCCCACTGTGGAACATTTGCCAATGCTGTGTTAAAAAAAAAAAACCTGTCCCGACTCTCGGGCAAGCTAGACCTCACAAAAGGTTCCGCCACTGCGGTATATGCACTGTAAACCCGCACGTTCAAAATAATCAATTAGTTTGAGTAGGGTATACTCAATATTCTATGAAAGTTCTACTAACTTGAATGTCTTGAGTTCGTGTGACGTGTTCTTATGTTTTGAGTAAATAAAACTCATAGTTTTTGATTGACTTGGAACTATTCACTTATTAAGTAAGTATAATGTAAAAGCATAACTTAAGTACAACTTAAGATAATTAAGTAGATACAGACTCTAAACCACATTATGTTTTGAGTAAATAAAACTCATAGTTTTTGATTGACTTGGAATTATTCACTTATTAAGTAAGTATAATGTAAAAGCATAACTTAAGTACAACTTAAGATAATTAAGTAGATACAGACTGTAAACCGCATTATGTTTTGAGTAAATAAAACTCATAGTTTTTTATTGACTTGGAATTATTCACTTATTAAGTAAGTATAATGTAAAAGCATAACTTAAGTACAACTTAAGATAATTAAGTAGATACAGACTGTAAACCACATTATGTTTTGAGTAAATAAAACTCATAGTTTTTGATTGACTTGGAACTATTCACTTATTAAGTAAGTATAATGTAAAAGCATAACTTAAGTACAACTTAAGATAATTAAGTAGATACAGACTGAAAACCGCATTATGTTTTGAGTAAATAAAACTCATAGTTTTTGATTGACTTGGAACTATTCACTTATTAAGTAAGTATAATGTAAAAGCATAACTTAAGTACAACTTAAGATAATTAAGTAGATACAGACTGAAAACCGCATTATGTTTTGAGTAAATAAAACTCATAGTTTTTGATTGACTTGGAACTATTCACTTATTAAGTAAGTATAATGTAAAAGCATAACTTAAATATAACTTAAGATAATTAAGTAGATACAGACTGAAAACCGCATTATGTTTTGAGTAAATAAAACTCATAGTTTTTGATTGACTGGAACTATTCACTTATTAAGTAAGTATAATGTAAAAGCATAAATTAAGTACAACTTAAGATAATTAAGTAGATACAGACTGTAAACCGCATTATGTTTTGAGTAAATAAAACTCATCGTTTTTGATTGACTTGGAACTATTCACTTATTAAGTAAGTATAATGTAAAAGCATAACTTAAGTACAACTTTATTAACAGATTGCAGAATGGTATAGAGGTGTGATAGGTGTGATAGGTGTGATAGGTGTGAGAGGTGTGATAGGTGTGATAGGTGTGAGAGGGTGTGATAGGTGTGATAGGTGTGAGAGGTGTGATAGGTGTGAGAGGTGTGATAGGTGTGAGAGGTGTGAGAGGTGTGAGAGGTGTGATAGGTGTGAGAGGTGTGATAGGTGTGATATGTGTGAGAGGGTGTGAGAGGTGTGATAGGTGTGAGAGGTGTGATAGGTGTGAGAGGTGTGATATGTGTGATAGGTGGGATCGGTGTGAGAGGTGTGATAGGTGTGAGAGGTGTGATAGGTGTGAGAGGTGTGAAGGTGTGAAGGTGTGAGAGGTGTGAGAGTGTGATAGGTGTGAGAGGTGTGAGAGGTGTGAGTGAGAGTGTGATAGGTGTGAGAGGTGTGAGAGGTGTGATAGGTGTGAGAGGTGTGATAGGTGTGAGAGGTGTGATAGGTGTGATAGGTGTGAGAGGTGTGAAAGGTGTGAGAGGTGTGAGAGGTGTGATAGGTGTGTGAGAGGTGTGTGGTGGAGAGGTGTGATAGGTGTGAGAGGTGTGATAGGTGTGAGAGGGTGTGAGAGGTGTGATAGGTGTGAGAGGTGTGAGAGGTGTGATAGGTGTGATAGGTGTGAGAAGGTGTGAAAGGTGTGAGAGGTGTGAGAGGTGTGATAGGTGTGAGAGGTGTGATAGGTGTGAGAGGTGTGATAGGTGTGATAGGTGTGAGAGGTGTGAGAGGTGTGATAGGTGTGAGAGGTGTGAGAGGTGTGAGAGGTGTGATAGGTGTGAGAGGTGTGATAGGTGTGATAGGTGTGAGAGGTGTGAGAGGTGTGATAGGTGTGAGAGGTGTGATAGGTGTGAGAGGTGTGATAGGTGTGAGAGGTGTGATATGTGTGATAGGTGGGATCGGTGTGAGAGGTGTGATAGGTGTGAGATGTGTGAGAGGTGTGAAAGGTGTGAGAGGTGTGAGAGGTGTGATAGGTGTGAGAGGTGTGAGGAGGTGTGAGAGGTGTGATAGGTGTGAGAGGTGTGAGGTGTGAGAGTGTGAGAGTGTGATAGGTGTGAGAGGTGTGATAGGTGTGAGAGTGTGAGAGGTGTGATAGGTGTGAGAGGTGTGAGAGGTGTGAAAGGTGTGAGAGGTGTGAGAGGTGTGATAGGAGGTGTGAGAGGTGTGATAGGTGTGAGAGGTGTGAGAGGTGTGAGAGGTGTGATAGGTGTGAGAGGTGTGAGAGGTGTGATAGGTGTGAGAGGTGTGATAGGTGTGAAGAGGTGTGAGAGGTGAAGTGTGATAGGTGTGAGAGGTGTGAGAGGTGTGATAAGGTGTGATAGGTGTGAGAGGTGTGAAAGGTGTGAGAGGTGGATAGTGAGAGAGGTGTGATAGTAGTGTATGAGGTTGTGATAGGGTGTGTATAGGTGTGAGAGGTGTGAAAGGTGTAAGATGTGTAGGTGTGAAAGGTGTGAGAGGTGTGAGAGGTGTGATAGGTGTGAGAGGTGTGAGAGGTGTGAGAGGTGTGAGAGGTGTGAGAGGTGTGATAGGTGTGAGAGGTGTGATAGGTGTGATAGGTTGGTATCTATGACCTGTGCCTGTATGCTAGCATGACACTGTTGGTATCTATGACCTGTGCCTGTATAGCATGACACTGTTGGTATCTATATGACCTGTGCCTGTATGCTAGCATGACACAGTTGACCTATGACCTGTGCCTGTATTAGCATGACACGGCTGGTATATATGGACTCCTCAGTCTCTAGTTTCATACCACGTCTTGCTAGCTTTAAATGAGAGAGAGAGAGAGAGAGAGAGGAGAGAGAGAGAGAGAGAGAGAGAGAGAGAGAGAGAGAGAGAGAGAGAGAGAGAGAGAGAGAGTGAGAGAGAGAGAGAGAGAGAGAGAGAGAGAGAGAGAGAGAGAGAGAGAGAGAGAGAGAGAGAGAGAGAGATGTTAATAAAATTATCAATCAATCAATCCGGGCCTGTGACGTCACTGTACCCATTCTGCAATCTGTTAATAAAGTTTTCAATCAATCAATCCGGGCCTGTCACAGTCACTGTACCCATGAATTCAATAAAGGAATATCTTATCTTATCTTATAAAAAATATATTTTCCACTAATTTCTATGTTTCAACATTACTGTCTGATGCAGTAACATTAGTGTGATGATGTCGGCATGAAAACATGCAACCTGCATGTTTCCCAGATAGCAAAAGACATTCATTAAATGTTGGATTTTGGTCAGATTTGTTATTTTTGGTTGAGGTTGAAAAAGCTATGTTGACCTGTGCCTGTATGCTATAGCATGACACGGATATGGACTCAAGACTGTAGCACTCAAGTTTGACACTGTTTAACAAACAATCTTACTTATACGCAGAGTTGTACCCTTCCTGCATGCTTGACAGAACTTGTAAGTCATTTTGGATAAAAGCAGCTAAATGACTAAATGTAAATGTCATGGATTTCAAAAATAGATATGAATATGAGACATTTCTTTCGTCTTTCTTTCATTCCTGATTTTTATTTTTATATTTTATTTAGGAGATACAAGATTGTTGGTTCCATATTCCAGCCCAGGTCTGTTTTCTTCAATATTAGGCCACTGGGTGTAGAGTATTCAACTCTTTTACATTAATAGAGAGACAGAGAGAGAGACAGAGAGAGGGAGAGAGAGAGAGAGAAACAGAGAGAGAGAGAGACAGAGAGAGAGAGATGATTTTTAAACACAACTTTATTTTCTCACTCAGCAATCAACAATACATCAGAATGTATACTGCAAAAAAACAGAACAGCAACTCAAATCAAGAAAAATAAGACAAACTTCACATCAGAACAAAGCCAAAAACCAACTCCAACTCCTCCACAACTGTACACAACACCCACTTGTAACACCATATCATCTCAAACTCTGCTACATTGCTGGTCAACTTGTAAAAATGAAAATCCGTTCGTAACCTTGCCTTTACCATACCTCTAAACAAAATAGTGGTATCTACCAGCACTGAATCCTCAATCTTTTTCCTCCTACTTAGATAAATGGCCATTTTTGCCTGACCCAGCAGGAAGTTGAAGAGCTGACATTTTAACCTCCTCTTCCTGCTGTACCTGAACCCCAAAATAAACATCTCTGGAGTAAGATGTTCATCAAACAGCACAAACATGCGGGTCAGGAACTGAAAAAAAACCAAGAGCCTGTCACACTTTAAAAAACAGTGAAAAACTGTTTCCCTCTCTGTGCAGAAAGGACAGGTGTCTTCAACATCAGAATTAATCACAGAGACAAAAGCGTTCACAGCAACTGCACCATGTAAAATTCTCCATTGTAAATCCCCAACCCTTTTAGTTAACGGTGGTTTGTACAGTGCTCTCCACTCAGGCCTCTGAGCCTCCTGTAGGCCCAGATGAGCTCTCCATGGAGTGTCAACCCTATCCTTCAGCCTGTTTTGGTTCAACACTTTAACACACAGGTAGTACATAGCTTTGCCCACCATGGTGCTCAGCCTGCAATCAGCAGCACTGCTCACCTCTAACAGACAACCATCACATTTAAAAATAGGGATAAGTTTCACCTCAGGAAAAGAATCATTTACAGCAGGCAATAACTGACCATTACAATAATCAACACACATTTCCAGTTCATTATCAGTCAACTGCTGTTTCCAGCCTCCCAATAGGCGGCCCATCACCCTGACAGACCTTGTGCCCAGCTGTGAGGCCAGACCGGCAGCATTATCAAAAAGGGGACCGCACACCTCCAGCACATTACCCAACGTGAACATCTTCGCCTCACACAGCTTTTGCCTCAGTGCTGGCTCGGCCCCACCCTGAAAACGAGTCCCATGAACCACCGGCTCCCTCAGAAGCCAGTACAAAGAGCCACCGTCCTTCAGTCTCTCTTTCGTAAACAAGCCCCACACTGTTAACAGTCCCTTGTAGAAACGGGGCAGGTTTTTCATTGTACATCCCTTTAAATCCATGAGAAACATCGGCTCAGCCAGACTTAGCCCACCACACCGCTCCAGTATGGCTCGAGCCACAGGTCTCCAGACCAGATCAGCCGGTCCTGTCAGGAGTCTCTGAATGAAACGGAGCCTGAACGCAGCTCCCCTACTTGCCAAGTTGACAAGCCCCTGTCCCCCTTCCTCCTTGGGCAGGAAAAGGACGCTCTGCGGGACCCAGTGCAACCGGTCCCAGAAGAAGTCCACCATCAACCCCTGCACCTTAGACAGTAGGTTCAGTGGCGGGTCCGTACATGTTAGCCGATGCCACAGCATGGAGGACACAAGATTGTTGATAATAAGGACCCGACCTTTCAGCGACAGTTTTGGAAGAATCCATTTCCATCGCTTCAGCCGGCCCTCCACTTGCTCCACCACACCGTCCCAATTCTTGGAAGAAAATACCTCATCCCCAAGATAAATCCCCAAGTACTTTAGGCCTCCCCTCTTCCAAGTCAGGCCTCCAGGTAACACAAGTCCATCAATTGGCCCTTTACCCACTGCTAAGGCCTCACTCTTCTGCCAGTTCACCCTAGCAGAAGAGAGAGTACCAAAAGCCCTCACATTTGAATGTACAATATTAATATCGTGCTGGGACTTTACCATAATCATGACATCATCAGCATATGCAGACAGTTTGAATTTTATGTCACAACCCGGAAAAGAAAAACCCGACAAATGAGTCCTTAATCTGTGTAACAGCGGCTCTATGGCCAGACAGTACAACATTCCTGATAAAGAACAGCCCTGTCGGACTCCCCTCTGAACCTCAAAAGGCGCACTTAAACCACCGTTAATCTTAAGTACACTCTCAATGTCTCTGTACAAGACCTGGATCATAGCTATAAGCCCAGAGCTGAAACCAAAAGCCTGCATTGCTTTCCACAGGTACTGATGTTCAACTCGGTCAAAAGCCTTTTCTTGATCTAGAGAAATCAGACCAAGTTCACAACCCAAAACACCAGAGAGGTCCAAAACATCTCGAATCAACGTAATGTTGTCAGATATCAACCTGCTGGGCACACAGTAGGTTTGGTCCACATGGATGACCCGCTCCATCACCTTCCTCAGTCTCATTGCCAGTACCTTTGAGAGCACTTTATAATCGGAGCAGAGTAAAGACACTGGACGCCAGTTCCTGATGTTCTGTAAGTCTCCCTTCTTGGGCAGGAGAGTGATGACCGCTCTCCTACAGCTCAGAGGCAGCCTCCCCTTTCTCAGACTATCACTGAGGACACTCAAAAGATCCTCACCAATCACAGACCAGAGAGACTTGTAAAAATCAACCGGGAGACCGTCAATCCCAGGCGCCTTCCCACTCTGCATGCTCTGCAAAGCCTCTAGCAGCTCTTGGCCTGACAGCTGTGCTTCCAGCTCTGCGCCGTCCTCAGCTGAGACTCTAGGGAGGCCCTCAAAGAAGGACCGTGCCACCTCCGGCTCTTCTTGGTACTCAGTTCTATAGAGCTCTTTGTAGAAACCAACCGCACACCGACGGAGGTCGGCTGTCTCATGCAGCATCTGCCCAGTGTCTGACCTCAGAGAGTGTAGCAGCCTCTTTTGGCCATTCTTGCTCTCCAAACCAAAGAAAAAGTGAGACGGAACATCCATCTGGACCACGTTTTGAAAACGGGATCTAACCAGAGCGCCCCTAGCAGAGATACCCAGCAGGTCAGACAGAGCTGATTTTCTCCTTTTGAAAACTTCAATATGTTCTCTTTCTCCAGTGGAGCCTGCCAACTCCTGCATCTCCATCACTTCTCTCTCCAGAGCTCTCATAGATCTGGCCATGTCTCTTGTAACATTGAGAGTGTACTGTAGGCAAAGCTGTTTTATATGTATTTTACCTACATCCCACCACTGTTGCAGTGAACTAAAGTCACGTTTAGTTTGCCTATAGTCAGCCCAAAAAGAACCAAAAGCATCCTTAAAACCATTGTCAGCCAACAGAGAGACATTAAAGTGCCAATATGCACTTTTACACTTTACATTTTTTATAAAAATAGAACACTGGACAAGGGAGTGGTCAGATAAACCCACCGGACTTATGGAACAGCTTGTGACCACACTCATGTGATGTTCAAAACAATACAAACGATCAAGCCTGGCTAACGATAAATAATTATCCCTGGAATGAGCCCAGGTATACTGCCGCTGATTACTGTGGAGATATCTCCAAATATCACACAGTTCAATGGTTTCAACCAGTCGTATTAGACAGGCTTTAGAAGCCGCATGCGGCTCCTGATGATTCCTGTCCAACACGGGATCTTCAGTGCAGTTAAAATCACCACCCACAAACAGATACTCCTCACTACTACAAGCACTAAGAGTATCTTTTAATTTATCCAAAAACAATAACCTTTCCAACCCCACCGTTGGAGCGTATACATTTACAAAACACATCTTTACATTTTCAAATACAGCACAGAGTTTAAGCAACCTGCCTGGAATGATCTCATCAACAACACATGAAGCAGGTAGAAAATCCCTAGAAAAAAGAAAACCAACTCCCCCACTACTACTACTCTTATGACTGAAGAAAGCTCCCCCACCCCACTCCCTCTTCCAGTCAGATTCATTTTCAACCGTGCTGTGAGTTTCCTGAAGAAAAGTAACATTTAGTTTCTTGCCCCTGATCAGGCTGTACAGGGCAGCTCTCTTACCATCTTCTCTAGCACCATTAACGTTTAAAGACCCCAGTTTAAATTCACACATGTTTAGTATACAGCACAGCAGCAACCAAACAATAGCAAAAAAACACATTAGGCCTATACATCATCAGGACCAACAGCCTGCTCATTGATTTTTGCTCTGACTCTTGATAATATTTTCTTTAAGCGGAATCCCTCTTGGTGAGAGAAAAAAGGTAGCCCTGCGTCCTCCCCACTCCTCATGTGTATTGTGACAGAATCATGAAACTTCCTTAAATCAGGGAAAAGTTCCTCTAATTTAATAGATTTACCTTTGGTATCTTTCAAAAATGTTTTTATCTGTTCGAAAGAGAACTCAGGCTGTGATAAATCACTCAAGAGCACATCCTCCTCTTCCTCACTGCTGTTACTACTGTCCTGTGACTGTGCGTCCTGTCCTCTCTTTCCTGAGCCTTGCCTCGTTTGAGAGGGGGCGGGGCTCTGCTCCTTCCTAGCTGCCTTCGCGTCCTGCCCACTAGTAGCCCTCGAAGTAGCCCTGCTTTTCCTCTTTCGTACAACTTTTGAAACATCCATCTCCGTCTCATCCTCCTCAACCAGTACAGACTCCGCTATCCTGGTTGCTGTACTCTCTAAATCCTCTCTCACTTCGACCTGAGTATCACTGTTCAAATCAATTAGCAGATTCCCCTGAATAGTGCTGATGCTTTGCGCGGCTTGCGCCTGCACAACATTTCCCCCGCTCTCTCCACTGTGTACCTGCGCTTTTGCAATAATTGCAACTGGCCTCTCACTCACACTTGTTTGCGCTGCTGTGCGTGTAACAGTAGGTGTACTCGCTGCAGTGCGGGCAGCTGCCGAAGGCTTATTCGCTGCTGGCTGACTGCTATCTGCGGTCTTTGTAGCCTCCGCGCCAGCAGTCGGCTGTTCACCCCTTTTCGCTGGGCACGCACGAATTAAATGATTCTCTTCCCCGCATCCAAAGCATTTCATTCTGCCTGAGCTCACATGAATGTCGTAGTCAAAATCGTCCAGCCTGAATTTGAAAACTAAACTCAGTTCCTCATCTTTCTTCTTCAGAATCATATGCACTTGTCTCCTAAAAGACACGACATGTTTAACGTGACGCGAGGTCCCCCCGAGAGAGAACATTGTAATCGGTGAAACTAACTGCCCGTGTCTTGACAGTTCTTTCTCCAAAAGTCCATTTTTCAAAAACGGGGGGACATTAGATATTATAACACGTTTGGCTGGGTTCGGGGGGGTGACGAGTGGAAACACCGTAGTAAGCGTCTCCCGAATCACCACTCCACTTTCCACCATCTGATTCACTTTAACGGTAGAATCAAGGAAAATTACGACTGCCCGATTCATTCTAGAAGCTGACTTAACGCTCGCATATCCCACGACTGCGCCGATAGCCAAACAACATTCTTCCACTGAGACACCGTGGTCTGGAGAGAGTCGCAAGCCGTGTTTGCGTGTAAGCCTCTCCAAACCGGAGGGTGCTCCTCCCTGCTCCGCCATGCCTGTGTAAAGGCACGACGCAGCGGCAGCACTCACCAAACAATTGTCACTTAGATACTACGGCTAAACTCAACCGAAACAACTAAAGCCAACACTCTCGTAAAAGCAAACAATAAATAAGTAATAGTCTAATTCATAACATTAAACACAACAAGTTAGAGAAAAAGTTAGAGTTTCACTCACACCGCAAACGCTCCTCCACGCTCCTACACCACCATACACACGCATGCGCACAGAGAGAGAGAGAGAGAGAGAGAGAGAGAGAGAGCAGCTGAGAGAGAGAGAGAGAGAGAGAGAGAGAGAGAGAGAGAGAGAGAGAGAGAGAGAGAGAGAGAGAGCAGCTGAGAGAGAGAGCAGCTGAGAGAGAG
>NC_140167.1:170468755-170522067 GCF_963971535.1 Notolepis coatsorum
AAAACCAATTGCTTTCACTACCACACTACAGACGGTGTAGTGAAAGGGTTAACCGTCTGTAGTGTGGTAGTGAAAGGGTTAACTGTCTGTAGTGTGGTCGTGAAAGGGTTAACCTTCTGTAGTGTGGCTGTGAAAGGGTTAACCCTTTGTCGTGTGGCAGTGAAAGGGTTAAACTTCTGTATTGTAATTGTAAATGTATTGTCGCAGTGAAAGGGTTAACCCTTTGGTAGTGTGGTAGTGAAAGGGTTAACCGTTAACACATTGATACCCTAACCTGTGAGCACCAGTGTGGTGCTAAGAAAGAAGTTACAGGTTGCACTTGTACAGGTATAGAGATGAGCAGACAGAGTAGCTAAGTCGACCCGATCTCAAGCCAAAAAAAGGGGGCGGGGTTCGAGATTATAGGTCAACCGGGACGTGGGAGAAGGTGCCCAGCGACTGCATACTTCTCACCGAACTACCGAACACTATAGAGCGGCCTCTCTCTCTCCTCCTCCTCCCGCCCGACAACTCTTTGCATTCCTTCCCCGGACAAACAAACAAAGTGAAAAATGTGTCAAATTCCGCGGCTGCCTGAAATATTGTCTTGGCAGAATCAAAGTGGTGATTATGTCCCTCGTGTGACTGGCGGGGGCTGGAGGTTAGGAGGCCTCGTATAGGCTACGTCGAACGGGGGAGGGGGGGGAATGAAAAGGGAGGGAGAGACGGTCTCCTGTCTGTCTCACACGCGTCTCCGGTCTCACTGTATAGCCGCGCGTATATAGCGCCGGGGCTCTGAGGGCGTCGATGATAAATCACACCGGGGAGAGAGAGTGCGGAGAAATGTCCGCCCGGAACGCTCTGTGCTCCACAGACGACCTGCTATGTCATTACCAGAGGTCTCCTCGGTGATAGAGTTGTCGTTAAAGTACATGTCTACTCACGCAGGGGGCAGAGGCCTACATACATAGCGGGAGGGAATCACCAGAGGCCCCCCGCAATATTGCTACCATTATTATCGCAATACCAGAGTTGCGATGTTATAATATTGTGATATATTCTGCGATTTATTACTATTTTTCAACTGCAAACTATGTTCAAAGTGGAAAAGCAAGTCAACATCTGTAATATCTGTTAACCTTCTGTAGTGTAGTAGTGAAAGTGTTAACCGTCTGTAGTGTGGTAGTGAACGGGTTAACCGTCTGTAATGTGGTAGTGAAAGGGTTAACCCTTTGGTAGTGTGGTAGTGAAAGGTTAACCTTCTGTAGTGTGGTAGTGAAAGTGTTAATGTCTGTAGTGTGGTAGTGAAAGGGTTAACCTTCTGTAGTGTGGTAGTGAAAGGTTAACCTTCTGTAGTGTGGTAGTGAAAGGTTAACCGTCTGTAGGTGGTAGTGAAAGGGTTAACCTTCTGTAGTGGTAGTGAAAGGGTTAACCTTCTGTAGTGGTAGTGAAAGGGTTAACCGTCTGTAGTGTGGTAGTGAAAGGGTTAACCTTCTGTAGTGTGGTAGTGAAAGCGTTAACCCTTTGACGTGTGGCAGTGAAAGGGTTAACCTTATGTAATGTGGTAGTGAAAGGGTTAACCTTCCGTTGTGTCGCAGTGAAAGGGTTAACCCTTTGGTAGTGTGGTAGTGAAAGGGTTAAAATCAGTTGTATCTAATACGTTTTCTGTCTGTTCACTTTTATTGCAGCAATTTTCTTTTAAGATAATCATACCTGGCTTCAGTGTAACGATATAATATCGGCACGGAAATATTGCGATATATTGCCGTTTCTCCACCCCTCCCCCCACCCCTAATACATAGCCAGCTCATTGGCTCTGAGGCACAAACAGGTCAGCTCTGCTCTGATAGGCTGGTAAGAGCACTGTCTCTCCTGCGTGTAATTTTTTTTCGTAGCCGTATTTCTGGCAGACGCTCTCTGATTGGCCACTGACTGACGCTCTCTGATTGGCCACTGACATGTTTGCCCAATCGCGTGACGAGCTGTGTCTTTGCTCATTTCCGCGTCAAACAGCCTGCAAACTACCTGGCGTTCTATCGCCATGCTCTAAGACAAACTCTAACCTTAACCAACTTCGAAAGAGTGCCTAAGCTTAACCGTCGAAAGAACTTGCCGTCACGCTTTAAGACAAACTCTAACCTTAACCAACTTCGAAAGAGTGCCTAAGCTTAACCAGTGTAGAAACAGGCGTCGGCCAATCAGAGAGCGTTTTGCCAGAAATGCGGCTATGAAAAAAAATAACGTCTCACATGAACATACGCCTACATGAACATACCTGCAGCTTTCTAACTCAGAACTAGCTGGAGGGCTTAACCTTGAGACTTGAAAAGTAAAGTGTGTGTGTGTGGTGTGTGTGTGTGTGTGTGTGTGTGTGTGTGTGTGTGTGTGTGTGTGTGTGTGTGTGTGTGTGTGTGTGTGTGTGTGTGTGTGTGTGTGTGTGTGTGTGTGTGTGTGTGTGTGTGTGTGTGTGTGTGTGTGTGTGTGTGTGTGTGTGTGTGTGTGTGTGTGTGTGTGTGTGTGTGTGTGTGTGTGTGTGTGTGTGTGTGTGTGTGTGTGTGTGTGTGTGTGTGTGTGTGTGTGTGTGTGTGTGTGACACAGAACTACTGGACGCCTGAGGCATTTGGGGCACCTCTTGAAGGTGAATAGTTGTTTAATCTTCTTTCGCTCTGTTTCTCTCTCTCTCTCTC
Organism: Notolepis coatsorum; assembly: GCF_963971535.1. Taxonomy (NCBI): domain Eukaryota; kingdom Metazoa; phylum Chordata; class Actinopteri; order Aulopiformes; family Paralepididae; genus Notolepis; species Notolepis coatsorum. The sequence goes on from NC_140167.1 coordinate 170,471,422, forward strand.
TCAGGTGCAGAGTCTCTCAATAGAAACAGCTTCAGTTTCAGTGATGAGAGGCTGAACTCCCCACTGTGTTCTCCCCGACCACCTCCCCCCCCCCCTCTCATGTCCCCCAAAGGTAAGTGTTCCAAGCTCCATGCCGCAACGCACTCGCACCCCCCCCCCCCCCCCCCCCCACACACACGTCATTATTCTCATTATTCTCAGACTTATGCACATATAGTTTCTGTTTGACAAAGTTTAACGTGAAGCCCCAGCAGAGTGCTGTTTGTCCCTGTCAGGGCCTCTGTACTGTAGGGAGGCATGATTGAACATGAAGCAGAGCATTCTGGGAGAAAAGGTCAGATGTAGTGATTGACAGGGAAAAGAGAGGACTCTTCTGAGAACCATCTGCAGCCGTTGCTGTTTAGCGTTAAATGCCCCATGAAATCAAAATAGATGTTTTTAATTTCCGGGAAAACAAGAAAAGTATAGTATAGTATACAAATGTTGCATACTTTCTAGAATGACATTTACAGCACATCGTAACTGAGCTAGCACTCTGCCTCATTTACTAAATTCAACAAATGTTCAATGTTATCTTGCTAGCTAACGTTACTAATGTTGCGTAATAATGTTGCTAACCTATGTTGCTAACATTAGCTTGCTAGCTAATGGGTCGACCATAATGCACATTCAGCACTATTGGCTACTATAAATGCCAATCAATATCCACAAGGGACTTTAAAGGTTCCTATGATGGAACTGACATCATTGTTACTACGGCGTATGGTATTATTATTATTATAAGCAACAAGCTATTGGCTGTCATTAGCTATGCTTCCATACAAGCTGTTAATAGACGGCAATAGGAAGTCTGACTCCCTCTCTCTCTCTCTCTCTCTCTCTCTCTCTCTCTCTCTCTCTCTCTCTCTCTCTCTCTCTCTCTCTCTCTCTCTCTCTCTCTCTCCCTCCTTTATATCCACAGCCAACTGGGTGACACTAAAGAGCTGGAGGACTTCATTGCCGACCTTGACAAGACATTAGCAAGTAAGTGTTAATGCGGCCTAGCTGTCAGAAGGCATGATGAATGACCTGGGCGCGGGCATTGCCGCGCTACCCCGGGATTAGCCTGAGTGTTTGTTCCTTATGCCAGCTATGTTAACGGCCACTCATAAAGTCACTCCCCCGGGTTCTGAGAAACAGTGTGGTGCGTCGGTGGGGGGGGGGGGGGGGGGGAGACATGCAATGAGACGCGGAACGCAAGGCCTCTGGGGTTCCTCTGGGGAGACCGTCGCTTTCCGCCGTCACTGATCTTAGAGGGAACGCACTCAGTGGTGGAAAGTAACTTAAGTAACTTTTTGGGAAATTAGTTTATTTGCCATCTACTCTGGAGTTAGAGAGCAGATACATACCATTTATTCTTTGTGCATGCATTACATTAGGCTTAGGGAACAGTCGCACCGTTAGCCTAACTTAGCGTCATTCACTGGAAGTAGTTCCCAACAGTCACGAAATACACTCCAAATACAACTCTAAAACTTTTCTGTAAACATGTTGTGACCTGTGTATTTATCACATGGAGAAATATATGAAAAATATATGAGAAAATATATAATAATTAGACATTATGTATAATTCTGTTGCTTTTGAAAAACAAGGCTTTTGAGGTGATGAAATCACTGCGCCCAGGCAGCAGTGGTTCGGCAAAAAAAATTCTGAGTATATATCTGCTTAGAATCTGCTTTTTTATTTCTCCATGTGGTAAATACAGTACACAGGTCACAACATGTTTACAGGAAAGTTTTGGAGTTGTATTTGGAGTGTATTTCTTTTTTTTATCACTTTTTCTCCTATTTTCTATTTTTCTCCCATCCCAATTTCGTATCGTCCAATTCAACCCTCCCCTGTCTCGAACGCTGTTTCTTGCCTCCCACAAGCCGGCTGCAATGTGGACGAAGCCATACATAGCACGAGTCCCCTCCGATACTCGAGGTAGCAGCCGTCGCATCTTTTCACCTGCGCGGCGCGATCTTTCAGCGTCAGGGGTCTGCGCTTTGGAGGGGCGTCGCTTCTTCCCCATCGCTTCTTGATTCCACTGCGCAGGCGCACCAACCGACCTGTAGGAGTCGCTGTCCACAACGTCCGATCCCCACCCTCAGTTTTCCCTCCCCCTAATACTGCCAATTGTATTAGTACGGACGACCAGCCAAACTGAAAACAATGTGAGAGCTGGGCTCGAACCCAGCATTGGTGGTGAGTGCCTTGCCCACTGCACCACCTAGCCGCCCCGTATTTGGAGTGTATTTCATAACCTTTAATTAGAGCCGCATAACTGGACCACATACCGCTTTAACATAACCTTTAATGAGAGCAGCATAACTGGACCACACACCACTTTAACATAACCATCAGAGGTCAATGGATGGAGGGTTGAACACTCCAGAGCACTGGAATACACAAACATCATGTAGAATGCATACCTTTACTTTAGATTGATTGATTGATTAAAATTGTATTAACAGATTGCAGAATGGGTACAATACAGTACAGCTCAATACACACAATTGTTAAGGGGATGCAGACCAGAGAAAGACTTTTGTCTTGTTTACAAATACAGTACTGTTTGTGATACAAAAAGAGAAACTGTACATTGGAGGAGGTGGGGTGGGGGGGGTGGGGGGGGGGGGGGGGGATGGGGGGGACACTGTACATTGGTGGTTGGTGGGTGGGGTGGCAGGGGGATGGGTAGGCGGGGGGGAAAGTACATACAATAGCTCTACTTTTACTTAAGTAGAATTTGAATGGATGACTTTTACTTTTACCAGAGTACTCATTTATCTGATTCCACCACTGAATGCACTAGGATTCACAGAGGCCTACTCACCCAACACAAGCACACATTTATCTCTCTCTCTCTCTCTCTCTCTCTCTCTCTCTCTCTCTCTCTCCCCCCCCCCCTCTTGGCCGGCAGAAGAAGTCTACATATGTACCACTGTAACCGGAGAGAGTGAGAGGCAGTAGTTTAGTAGCTTATAGAATGCTGTGGGTGCAGCTCAGTTTATTTGTTTTGGACAGGTTCTTTACTACAGGGCTTGTGAGTGTTGGAACTTGCATCAGGGAACATGGAATGTACGGGTGTAAAACCCGGAGTCGAACTCTATAAATGTCAGGGATGGAATGGAACGGGATTGGGAAATGAAGTGCTTCCTTTGTTCCCGATGTTATTTACGCCTCTATATACAGAGAATCGCGGTGTCCCCTCCTCGTTCCTGTTTTTCTCCACCGCCTTCATCACAGCTATGGGACGTCCAGTCCCTTCAAAGCTGGACATTCAATCAGTCAGTTAGGGCCGAACCAGTCAGGTCGAGCTGAATGGCTTGTTTATTAGGGTCACCGGTGTTTACGGTGACAAGCCTGTAGAACGGGACGCCCACCACCACTTCAGGAGGCACCGTGGTGGAAGAAGTACCGTTACTTAAGTAAAAGCAGAAATACTCTACTTAAGTAAAAGTATTTGCTATTGAATGTACTTAAGTATCTAACGTAAAAGTACACATTCTACATGACGTTTGTGTCTCCATTGACCTCTATAGGTTATGTTAAAGTGGTGTGTGGTCCAGTTATGCTGCTCTGATTAAAGGTTATGTTAAAGTGGTGTGTGGTCCAGTTATGCTGCTCCGATTACGTCCTCTCGAAGTTGACAGGCTTCCAATGTGAAAGTATATAATCTTCATCCATTTTTTATTTTGTATATATCATGTTTTCTATGCAAAAATCATTTTCTTCAAAGTAACTACGTAGTAACCGATGGGTTCAGATAAATGTAGTGGAGTAAAAAAAAAAAAAAAGTACAATAAAAATACTTTCCTTTGAGTCCTGTCCTTAACCAGCCGTCTGTCTGTCTGTCTGTCTCTCTTCAGGCATGTGATATGGAGCCGCGGGTGCTCAAACCCAGCTTGGAGAGCAGCCATCGAGCTGGGGGGCGGCGGAGGACCCCCAGGAGAAGCCTCCCCCTCTCCACCCCACCCTCCTCCTCCTCCTCCTCCTCCTCCTCCTCCTCCTCCTCTTCCTCCTCCTCCTCCTCCTCCAACCACCTCCCGACAGGATGCAGCTGGATGGGCACAGCAGCTGCCTAGCGACTCCACCGCGGCCGGCATCAAGTCTAGCCAGCTCCCTCCTATAGTTAGCCTGCAGCGCTCTCCTCCTCGCTCCTCACGGCCTGGCTGGCTGGCAGGCGGGCTGGCGGTCGGGTGGGCTCTGCAGGGCTGGAAGAAAGCTACAATTTTTAACACGGCGTAGAGAGAAAACGAGAACGAGACCGGCGCCTTCCTCAGTGGCCATTCTGGGGTGGTGGAGTCAGTGGATGGTAGTGAGGAAAGGAGCTGAGGAAAGGAACTGAGGAAAAGAACACACACACACACACACACACATACACACACACACACACACACACACACACACACACACACACACACACACACACACACACACACACACACACACACACACACACACACACACACACACACACACAGGACTGGCTATGCTCCCTCATACAAAAGTTGAGCTGGAAGAGTATTTAAACAAAAAATAAAGGCTTTTTATAATAGAAGTATATATGTAATTTTATAGAGCTGGTTATTGTAAATTTATCAGTAATACTTTTTCTTCTTTTGTGAAATATATTTTTGTATCTTCTGTAAATAATAATTGTTTCAAAGTCTATTCGCCTTGGTATTGAGAGAAGACCTCTTCGGTCGGTCTGACGCTCGTTGACTGGATTCATGCTTCTTCTAACGAACGTGACGTCAAGCGAAATCTTAACCCACCCTGAGGAACTGGAAAGCGATACGGTGTATTTAATAATAACGCTAATGTCAACCAGAGATGATATTAAAACATGAAAAACTGTTCTTTTAAAACACGCCTCCTCTCTTTATTATCGACATGACTCTCTTTTATTCCCTCTTTTGCACCAAGCAGGTTGTTGAATCAGTAATTTCACCGAATTCAACGTGGAGCACAGCCTAGCTCTATAAAAAAAATCTTTCTTTCTTATGTACAATGTCGATCTGGTCCAAGAGCCCCCAACAGAAATACAAAAAATAATATATATATATATATATGTATATATATATATATATATATATATATATATTAATAATAAAATAAAAACACAGTTAAGAATCATACACATAAACAAATAAACACATGCACAGCCTATGTACACATTTATGAAAGTAAAATATGTGTGTGTGCATGCATGTGTATGCAAACAGATGCGTGTGTCTAGGTGCGAGTATGAAGATGAATGAGAGGTTGTATGCAATGTAAGTGTGAAACTGGGGTATCAGCAAGAGCAGGAGGGATCTACTAAGAGCGTGTTGAGTATATTCTTGAAGGCAGTCAGTGAAGTAAGAGCTGTAAGTTTAAGGGTGTCTCGAAAAGCTCTATATTCCCTTTCACTCAGCCTCTCACTGTGACCATTACAACCGAAGTACAATACACCCTAACAATAGCAGGTAGTCAAATGCAGAAGCCTCTTTCACATTGATTTGAGCCTCAAAGTGTATGTAACGCAACAAAGCGCATTCATAGTTCAATGACAATACAAGGCAAATCAAATAAAACCGGTTGTTATTGATTCCACCTAGAGGACCTGTATGACAGATATCCAGATCCCCTGATTGGCTCAAAGCACAGCAGGGGACTTTGACTGACAGCTGGTCCCTCACTACCTCAGCAGTTTTGCGGCCCCCCCCCCCCACTTTGTGTATGTGTGTGGTCTGTCTCTCTCTCTCTCTCGCTCTCTCTCTCTCAGTGCAGTAAGACAAAGTAAGGAATAACGGAAGTTGGAATATGTTTATCTTGACTTTCCAGTCATAAAAAGGTTGATCCTCTCCTTCCAGGAATCCTATAGCTCTGTCCTCGCACCTGATCTGGGGCTATTGTTGTAGCCAAGAGGTCAATAGGTCATCTTTCATGGAATGATGATGGACTGGACTGTCCTGGAAAGGAGAATAACCCACTGAAATAGACTACATGCCATACTGCAGTGCTGGATCATATACACACACACACACACACACATACACATACACACACACACACACACACACACACACACACACACACACACACACACACACACACACCACACACACCACACACACACTTAAATGGACTGCATTTATATAGCGCTTTTATCCAGCAACCTATGCCCCACATTCACCCATTCACTCACACATTCACACACCGACGGCGGAGGCGACCGTGCAAGGTGCCAACCTGCTCATTGGGAGCAGTTCGGGGTTAAGTGTCTTGCTCAAGGACACTTCGACACACTGCTGGGAGGAGCCGGAATCAAACCAGGAACCTTCTGATTACCAGGTGACCGCTCTACCTCCAGAGCTACTGTCGCACACGTAAACACACACAACTACGCGCACGCACACATGCACGCATGCGCGCACACACACTGAAATAGATTACTAATCTGTTGCCTCCTGTGTCCATTAGTCAAGCACTCAACGAAGCAGGTAGTTATGTAACTAGCGTAGTGACAGGGTCTATTTCCAGAGGAGGAAGGAGACAGAAGGGCGTGACCCAGCGGCAGGTGTGGGCCCGAGTATCCCTCCACCGATCCGAGCGTCCCCTGTAGTCTTGCTGACGTCTAGGGGTCGAGGGTCACTGGCTCTGGGCAGACGGACATACCTCCATCCTGGCTTCTTTTTGGGCTCCACAGCAGGTGCAGAGACACGTCTATTCTGATCCATACCACCGCTGAAGCCTCTGTAATGTGATGTGTAAAGTGAGTCTGTCTCCAGAGGTATTCGGAGGCCAGATGTAAGGAGAGGAATTACACTCTGACTGCCATCTGATCTGATGTGCTCAGAGAGGTGAAGGAAATATGCTTGTGGAGTTTTAGTTTCACTTTCTTACGTAAGATCTGTAATTATTTTCGGATGAGAGGAAATCAGCATCTTTTCTCCACAGTATCTCCAAGCTGAGAGCCCCTAACAGTGTGTGTGTGTGTGTTTGTAGTACTCAATCTCCAAGCTGAGAGCCCCAAACAGCATAGGGAGGTGTAGTGGTTACGTTATTGCTGTTTCCGGCCGGTCCAACGTATTTCCCCATTGCCCATTTCTAAATTGTCTCGTTTAAAACAAATAAAGCATGAACATTTGCATGGTGTACCTTTCTGTGCGTATTCATCCACAATCTATAGCTCAACATGAAAATGTATTAATCGTAAAAACAAAATCGCAGAATTTTATTTTTCAAACTAAAATGCTTAAACAATAATGTTAGTGATAGAAGGAAACTAATTTTGTGCAAAAATGGAAAGCGTTCCAATGTTCATGAGGCAGAATTGTTACAATAGCCGATAATCCATTTTCCCAATGATAAATCCCTATACGGGTGGACCTTGCGGGGCGGTCCAAAGTGACGTCAGACTATACCTCCCTATTGTGTGTGTGTTTGTAGTACTCTATCTCCAAGCTGAGAGCCCCTAACAGTAGTGTGTGTGTTGTTTGTAGTACTCTATCTCCAAGCTGAGAGCCCCTAACAGTAGTGTGTGTGTTGTTTGTAGTACTCTATCTCCAAGCTGAGAGCCCCTAACAGTAGTGTGTGTGTTGTTTGTAGTACTCTATCTCCAAGCTGAGAGCCCCTAACAGTAGTGTGTGTGTTGTTTGTAGTACTCTATCTCCAAGCTGAGAGCCCCTAACAGCAGTGTGTGTTTGTAGTACTCTATCTCCAAGCTGAGAGCCCCTAACAGTAGTGTGTGTGTTGTTTGTAGTACTCTATCTCCAAGCTGAGAGCCCCTAACAGTAGTGTGTGTGTTGTTTGTAGTACTCTATCTCCAAGCTGAGAGCCCCTAACAGTAGTGTGTGTGTTGTTTGTAGTACTCTATCTCCAAGCTGAGAGCCCCTAACAGCAGTGTGTGTTTGTAGTACTCTATCTCCAAGCTGAGAGCCCCTAACAGTAGTGTGTGTGTTGTTTGTAGTACTCTATCTCCAAGCTGAGAGCCCCTAACAGTAGTGTGTGTGTTGTTTGTAGTACTCTATCTCCAAGCTGAGAGCCCCTAACAGTAGTGTGTGTTGTTTGTAGTACTCTATCTCCAAGCTGAGAGCCCCTAACAGCAGTGTGTGTTGTTTGTAGTACTCTATCTCCAAGCTGAGAGCCCCTAACAGTAGTGTGTGTTGTTTGTAGTACTCTATCTCCAAGCTGAGAGCCCCTAACAGTAGTGTGTGTTGTTTGTAGTACTCTATCTCCAAGCTGAGAGCCCCTAACAGCAGTGTGTGTGTTTGTAGTACTCTATCTCCAAGCTGAGCGCCCCTAACAGCAGTGTGTGTGTTTGTAGTACTCTATCTCCAAGCTGAGAGCCCCTAACAGTAGTGTGTTGTTTGTAGTACTCTATCTCCAAGCTGAGAGCCCCTAACAGTAGTGTGTTGTTTGTAGTACTCTATCTCCAAGCTGAGAGCCCCTAACAGTAGTGTGTGTTGTTTGTAGTACTCTATCTCCAAGCTGAGCTCCCCTAACAGCAGTGTGTGTGTTTGTAGTACTCTATCTCCAAGCTGAGCGCCCCTAACAGCAGTGTGTGTGTGTGTGTGTGTGTGTGTGTGTGTGTGTGTCTGTGTGTGTGTGTGTGTGTGTGTGTGTGTGTGTGTGTGTGTGTGTGTGTGTGTGTGTGTGTGTGTGTGTGTGTGTGTGTGTGTGTGTGTGTGTTTGTAGCAAGTGGCTGTGACCAGTCCGGTATCAGTGTCGTATCAGTCCGTATTAACATGCTGACAGGAAGCTGGCAGAGACGCCAGTCTCCATGTTGTTTCTCTAGCACAACTGGCAGAGAGAGGCTGTGGGCAGAGCCTGCCCACCTGTCTGTATTATTCTGTGTCAGGGAGAGGGAGGGGTGGCAGCGCGGGGGGAGGGTTGGCAGTGGCCAGGCAGTGGGCAGTGCCCCTGCGAGACGATGTTGACATGGCACATTGGCACATGATCCCTCTGGGCCCGTAGGGGGGCCTTCTCATCTAAAACAACCTCACCAGTTGGCAGCAGCGGACCTTTTGGACCGTGTGCGCGGGGCTGCTTCCAGAGTGGAGCACCTTTTGGACCGTGTGCGCAGGGCTGCTTCCAGAGCGGAGCACCTTTTGGACCGTGTGCGCGGGGCTGCTTCCAGAGCGGAGCACCTTTTGGACCGTGTGCGCAGGGCTGCTTCCAGAGCGGAGCACCTTTTGGACCGTGTACGCAGGGCTGGTTCCAGAGTGGAGCACCTTTTGGACCGTGTGCGCGGGGCTGCTTCCAGAGCGGAGCACCTTTTGGACCGTGTGCGCGGGGCTGCTTCCAGAGCGGAGCACCTTTTGGACCGTGTGCGCGGGGCTGCTTCCAGAGCGGAGCACCTTTTGGACCGTGTGCGCGGGGCTGCTTCCAGAGCGGAGCACCTTTTGGACCGTGTGCGCGGGGCTGCTTCCAGAGCGGAGCACCTTTTGGACCGTGTGCGCGGGGCTGCTTCCAGAGCGGAGCACCTTTTGGACCGTGTGCGCGGGGCTGCTTCCAGAGCGGAGCACCTTTTGGACCGTGTGCGCGGGGCTGGTTCCAGAGCGGAGCTGGGGCTTGGCAGCGGACCCAGCTCACAGCAGGGGGGGGGGGCAGACCAGGCACCCTGAGACCGACAGTGTGGGAAAGCAGGGGAGGCTGGCACGGACAGAGATGGGGGGGTGGAGAGGGACAGGAGTAAGATGAGGACGGTGGATGGGTGTTATGTACCATGAGCTTGATCACTCCTGTGTCACTGGGCATGCAGGGGAGGGCTGCTAATTAGCTAATTACTGCTGATTGGATACCTGCTGGCAGGTTAAAACCAGTCTCTGAGACACACATGCACTCTGTCTGTGGTTAGAGGAGTGTGTGTTAACAGAGAGTTGTCACGTTCTCTCATTCTTGTTCTTTAGTTTGTACCAGTAATTCATTGTTAGAGTAGTATTTTGGGTTACACACAGGTTTTGGTGTTGGTTTGCACATAGGTTGCGTGCCTTTGAGCCAGGGTCGTAACAGTTGGGCGCTCGTCCGGGAGTGAATTTGGAAACAAATACCCCTAGAATTTGGAAAAGTATTTTCCCCTTTTTGAACAGGTGGCAACCACCTTGAAGTGGCCTGATACAGCCTGGACACTGCTGCTGCAGTGTGTTCTTGTTTGTAGGGCGCAAGAAGCGTATACTGCTCTGTCCCTTGACCAAAGTGCTGACTATGAGCTGGTTAAGGCTTCCATATTGAGGGCTTATGAGTTGGTCCCCGAGGCCTATCGTCAGCGTTTTAGAGGCTATCGCAGGTCGGAGGGACAGTCGTATGTTGAATTTGGAAAAGAGAAGGAGAACCTGTTTGACAGGTGGTGCACCTCTCAGAAAGCAGAGTCAAGAGAGCAGCTTAGACAGTTGATTCTCCTAGAGGAATTTAAAAGATGTGTTCCTGATACCGTTTCCACTCATCTAAACGAGCGTAGGGTATCGAAGATAGGCGACGCTGCTGTCTTCGCTGATGAGTTTGTGTTGAAACACAAGTCCGTTTTTGTGGAGGACTACCGTGTTGAGTCGAGGGATAGGCGTCCTGTTCGGGGGGGCCGTTTCCCAAAACCTGTGTCTGCTGGTCAGTTAACTTCACCTCCTAGGCGGGGTGGTTCTGCTGGTGCATTCCCAGAAGGGATTATATGTTTCTACTGTAAAGAGCCTGGTCATATTGTTGCTGGGTGCCCGGTGCTTGAACAGAAACATTTCAGAATGGTGGCTCTGGTAGAAACCATATGCAGAACACCTTTGCCAACGTTAGAGGGTGATGGGGAAAGTATCAAACGTGTGGACAAAGAGCTCGAGGGTTCCTCAAGATTTATGATGGATGGATTTGTTTCCCTGACTAATGCACTAGAGTCCAACAGGCTATAACAATTTGGAGAGATACTGGTGCTTTTCAGTCCCTCATTCTGGAGGGGATTTTGTCGTTTTCAGAAAAGTCTTCTTTGCATTCCGGTGTCGTTGTTCGTGGCTTTGGAGGTGGATTTGTGGATGCACCTTTGCATGAGGTCACACTCAATTCTCCCTTAGTATCAGGCAATGTTGTTGTGGGGGTATGTTCTCACATTCCCATAAGAGGGGTGTCCTTCATTCTAGGGAATGGTGACAAAGTGTTGGCTACTCCAGTTGTAACTCCCATTCCTGTGGTTTCTGAGGTCCCTAATGAGCTGGCACAGAAACATCCAGGAGTGTTCCCTGTGTGTGCTGTGACACGGGCAATGTCAAAGGACAAAAGTGATGTTGTTGATACTTCGACTTGGGACATTACACTTAGTGACACATTCTTTGTTGAATTGAAAAGTGTACCTGTTGAGAATTTTGGAAAGCACACTGTGGATGTACCTCTGCATAATGATTCTCTTGATTGTGCCTTTGTGTCAGGCCCGGTGGTGAAACCAGAGTTGACATGCGTGCCGGAGAGGCATGTGGCAGGAGATGATCTGGCAGCGCAGTGTCTCAAGGTCTTCCCAGCATGTACGGTGGCTGAGGCCACGAACGAATTGGAGGATGAGTGTGGGAAGGATGCTATGAGAGATGCTGTTGATTCATGTGACACCGTTCTAGTTGAAGAGGCTACAAGGCCTGACTTAGGCTGCCAGCCTTCCCACAGTAGCTCTATTGTCCCTGATGTTTCCCTTTTGGGCAGGGATGGTCCCAGTATGTCAGTTGATGATTCTGACATTGATTCACGTGTCCACACTGATTCTCTGCCATGCACTAGGTGTGATAGTCAACCTAGTTACCTGTGTCCTGTGGAGCAGGAGCCGCCTTCGCGACCTGGTCTGATTAGTGGCAGCCATTTTGATCAGGGCAATGTTATTTTGTGTGACGCCATTTTAGATGGTGTTCCAGACGCTTTTGTGACTGATGTATTGCCATGTTCCAGGGACGGTGGGGCTGTACCTGAGGCGGTACATCCTACTCTGGATGTTCATGGTTTGCAGTATCCTGAACTGCCAGTGCCAGGTGGGATGGATATGGGCGCTGTGGGGGTATCAGAGATCTATGGTTTTTGTTTTTCCGTGTTCTGTCCTGTTGAGCGCAGTGAGCTTAGTTCTCAAATTGATTTTGGTTTGCAGTCTATTTTTGACAGGTCGGTATCGGTGGAGGGGCCTGTTGAAATGGAGCTCATATATGATAAGGTCTTGGTTTGTCGATGGGGTCCTAAGTCTTACGCCTCAGGGGAGGAGGCGCCTGCCCCACTCCAGCCACACTGTAAACCCGAATAAGTTTCCAGAACTTAAAAAAATTGAGGCCATACATGGCCTCAATTTTTTTAAGTTGATAAACTCAAATGTTTTCAGTTGGCTAAGACTTACAATTCTCAGTTAAGGCAACTCAAATATGGTCTGTTACTGTGACTTAAGGTTCTCAGTTAAGTCAAATCAAATATGGTCAGTTACTCTGACTTACAGTTCTCAAGTGGAGTCAACTCAAATATGTTCAGTTACTGTGACTTACAGTTCTCAGTTAAGGCAATTCAAATATATTCAGTTACTGTGACTTAAGGTTCTCAAGTGGTGTCAACTCAAATATGTTCAGTTACTGTGACTTACAGTTCTCAGTTAAGGCAATTCAAATATATTCAGTTACTGTGACTTAAGGTTCTCAAGTGGTGTCAACTCAAATATGTTCAGTTACTGTGACTTACAGTTCTCAGTTAAGGCAGTTCAAATATGTTCAGTTACTGTGACTTAAGGTTCTCAAGTGGTGTCAACTCAAATATGTTCAGTTACTGTGACTTACAGTTCTCAGTTAAGGCAATGCAAATATATTCAGTTACTGTGACTTAAGGTTCTCAAGTGGTGTCAACTCAAATAGGTTCAGTTACTGTGACTTAAGGTTCTCAGTTAAGGCAGTTCAAATATGTTCAGTTACTGTGACTTAAGGTTCTCAAGTGGTGTCAACTCAAATATGTTCAGTTACTGTGACTTACAGTTCTCAGTTAAGGCAGTTCAAATATGTTCAGTTACTGTGACTTAAGGTTCTAAAGTGGTGTCAACTCAAATATGTTCAGTTACTGTGACTTACAGTTCTCAGTTAAGGCAATGCAAATATATTCAGTTACTGTGACTTAAGGTTCTCAAGTGGTGTCAACTCAAATATGTTCAGTTACTGTGACTTACAGTTCTCAGTTAAGGCAGTTCAAATATGTTCAGTTACTGTGACTTAAGGTTCTCAAGTGGAGGCAACTCAAATATGTTCAGTTACTGTGACTTAAGGTTCAACCTTAAATCCATGTGATTAAGTTAACAGAACTCAACGACATTGAGGCCATCCCATGCCTCATTTCTTTTAAGTTAATCAACTCAAATTTCTAAGTTAATCAACTCAAATATTTGCAGTTACTATAACTTAAGGTTCAGTTTTAAAATCCATGTGAAAAAGTTAACAGAAAAATAACTACACAAGCACATTATATCAACTTCAAACAACTCTTTTATTTTTTTCTATTCAAAGAGTATAAAAGAGTATACATATATAATCTGTATGTTAGCAATGTACAATAACACTGTAAACACCGTACACTGTTTTTGGACTATATATGTTAACAATACCGACCAGGTATTAGTGCCTTGCAAAGTGCAGATATGAAGTTTTACCCTTTTTTTGTATGCATTTAGGAGGTTTTGTTCTTCATCGAAACTATTTATCTTACAAAAACATTGTGTTACAACTTCAAACTCTTTATATTTATTTCTATTCAAAGAGTATACATCTATTTATCTTACAAAAACATTGTGTTGCCCTCTCCAACATTATGGCAATGTTACAATTGAAAATATATATATATAGAAAATATATATAGAAAATAAATACATGCATGTTATAACATGTACATACAATGTAATGTATATTACACATTTAATCCCTCTGGTCACAATAGTGTAATAATGTTTGTTATAAGGCTCTGAAAATGTTACTGAATGATGTATCAATGTATTTCCAGCAAATATTGAAATAATAAAGGGTCTCAATATGTGCAGTGCACATGACCAGAGCCGTTTACATCCTGGCTGAATTACTCAAATTTGTATAGTGTGGTCATAGAATGAGCAAACATGTTGACGGCAACTATTGTGACCGTTGGGATAACACAGTGTATCTATGTACAGTACAGAATAAAATGTATAGATTATCTGAAAATTGTCAATCCGCTTGGCACATGTAAAATTCACAAACGTTGTGCTGTATATTGGGTCCTGCCAATGTGGAACCAAAATACCAATCCACATTACATGCTATACAGCTGGCAATACTGTTAATAGTGCACATACCTACATATGGAAATGCAGCTGCATGTATTTGCTCCATGATGTATCATGGAACAAGATGGTGTTTTCATTGAAAGAGTTAGTCAGAATGTCAGAGGCACCATCCGTCATTTAGAGCAGGCTATGTTTGCAGAATGATAACTAGAACACTACAGTACTCTGTACTAAGAACACTATACAGTACACTAACTATACTGCCCTGTCAAGGCAGACCGCAGTAACTTCCAAACAGTGAAACTGAGAAAAATGGCTTTAAAGTTTTTTGACTTGCCATCCAAAATGTGTTATAGGTAGATAGATGATAGTACCCAGATTTAACATGTATTAATGAAGTAATCTTTAGGCATACAAAAATATGACGTAGTTATTTTAATTAACCCCAAAAAAGCAGATACTGCACTCTGCTGCACGATTTCCTTAAATAATTATACAGGTAATGTACAGGCAAAGTGCAGTAACTTCAAATGCAATGTTGTTTTCCCTCCAGCTTTCATAACTTCACCTAGCCATTTTATTTGGATCATCATCATTCCAATATATTCAGGTATTAAATTTAATTTTCAAAATGGCTAGGTTAAGTTATGAAAGCTGGAGGGAAAACAACATTGCATTTGAAGTTACTGCACTTTGCCTGTACATTACCTGTATAATTATTTAAGGAAATCGTGCAGCAGAGTGCAATATCTGCTTTTTGGGGTTAATTAAAATAATTGTGTCATATTTTTGTATGCCTAAAGATTACTTCATTAATACATGTTAAATCTGGGTACTATCATCTATTTACCTATAACACATTTTGGATGGCAAGTCAAAACACTTTAAAGCCATTTTTCACTGTTTGGAAGTTACTGCGGTCTGCCTGGGTTTTGAGTGTGATTTTGTAGTTACTGCAGTTTTTAAAACCCCATATCTCCAAAACTGAGCGACATTAACATCTGAAACTTGGTCACAAGATAAAACATTTATTGACAAGGTCAATTTCACTCATAACTAAATTTTTACTTTTTTCAAGTTACTGCGGTTAGCCCTCGACAGGGCAGTATACTACTGCCTACAAGGTCTCAAGGATACAGTCCCACTCTCAGCATACAAGATCGATGGTCTGCTGCTGCTGACTCCCAAGCGATTCATTCAAGTGAAACGGAACTGAGTCCAGCTAATGGTGAATAGTTATTTTATTAATCAATTATTGTGTCTTTATTCACTCTAGTTGTGTAATTGACCAGTTCATATTCTGTATAAGTTCATATTCTGTATATGTTAATAATAACGCTTCTGTGTTGCGTTTATGGCTCCTGGTATATCGCCTTGTACTCTGTACTGAGAACACTAACTCTACCACTGCCTACAAGCAATGGAAGCAGTCAGAGCAGAGTGGCATTTATGCCCATTGCCTCCTATTGTTCCTCGAGAAACAAACGTTTGGGACTTGGATGTTGCCTTTGAGATTCTGATAAACTCTTTCAACTCTAAAACTTACTTGGATGAAATTACAATAACGCCAGCTATAGACGGTTAAGAAAATTCGAACTGTAAAACTCTCAACATATTACATAAAAAATAAAGAACAAGGTACATTGAGTAGTTTGGACCTATTGGCTGAACATCTGCAAAGTAGTACAGCAACTTTTGAAGGTATTATTTTGACATGACAAGACATTTCAGATGAGTTTCTATAGACACACTTTTGAGGTGTTGGTAAGTGCTTTGGGGTAGTGCATAGATTAGTCCAAACATTACAGGAAGGAATAACCAAATCTGGGGAAGCTGATCATGATATGACTTTCAATGACAATAGAGATTGTCACAGGCTGGTAGTGAACTGGACTTGTGTCATGATCACTGATTACAGTAAGGAATAGAAACTCATCTGAAAGAAGGATGTGGGGTGAGGTATTAATTTCCAACGCTTCTGTGTTGCGTTTATGGCTCCTGGTATATCGCCTTGTACTCTGTACTGAGAACACTAACTCTACCACTGCCTACAAGCAATGGAAGCAGTCAGAGCAGAGTGGCATTTATGCCCATTGCCTCCTATTGTTCCTCGAGAAACAAACGTTTGGGACTTGGATGTTGCCTTTGAGATTCTGATAAACTCTTTCAACTCTAAAACTTACTTGGATGAAATTACAATAATGCCAGCTATAGACGGTTAAGAAAATTCGAACTGTAAAACTCTCAAATGTAAACATATTACATAAAAAATAAAGAACAAGGTACATTGAGTAGTTTGGACCTATTTGGCTGAACATCTGCAAAGTAGTACAGCAACTTTTGAAGGTATTATTTTGACATGACAAGACATTTCAGATGAGTTTCTATAGACACACTTTTGAGGTGTTGGTAAGTGCTTTGGGGTAGTGCATAGATTAGTCCAAACATTACAGGAAGGAATCACCAAATCTGGGGAAGCTGATCATGATATGACTTTCAATGACAATAGAGATTGTCACAGGCTGGTAGTGAACTGGACTTGTGTCATGATCACTGATTACAGTAAGGAATAGAAACTCATCTGAAAGAAGGATGTGGGGTGAGGTATTAATTTCCAACGCTTCTGTGTTGCGTTTATGGCTCCTGGTATATCGCCTTGTACTCTGTACTGAGAACACTAACTCTACCACTGCCTACAAGCAATGGAAGCAGTCAGAGCAGAGTGGCATTTATGCCCATTGCCTCCTATTGTTCCTCGAGAAACAAACGTTTGGGACTTGGATGTTGCCTTTGAGATTCTGATAAACTCTTTCAACTCTAAAACTTACTTGGATGAAATTACAATAATGCCAGCTATAGACGGTTAAGAAAATTCGAACTGTAAAACTCTCAAATGTAAACATATTACATAAAAAATAAAGAACAAGGTACATTGAGTAGTTTGGACCTATTTGGCTGAACATCTGCAAAGTAGTACAGCAACTTTTGAAGGTATTATTTTGACATGACAAGACATTTCAGATGAGTTTCTATAGACACACTTTTGAGGTGTTGGTAAGTGCTTTGGGGTAGTGCATAGATTAGTCCAAACATTACAGGAAGGAATCACCAAATCTGGGGAAGCTGATCATGATATGACTTTCAATGACAATAGAGATTGTCACAGGCTGGTAGTGAACTGGACTTGTGTCATGATCACTGATTACAGTAAGGAATAGAAACTCATCTGAAAGAAGGATGTGGGGTGAGGTATTAATTTCCAACGCTTCTGTGTTGCGTTTATGGCTCCTGGTATATCGCCTTGTACTCTGTACTGAGAACACTAACTCTACCACTGCCTACAAGCAATGGAAGCAGTCAGAGCAGAGTGGCATTTATGCCCATTGCCTCCTATTGTTCCTCGAGAAACAAACGTTTGGGACTTGGATGTTGCCTTTGAGATTCTGATAAACTCTTTCAACTCTAAAACTGTTATGGTTTGTAACCGACCCCAATCGCACAACACAAGACAGGTATGATGGTTTGCCAAGAAACAGATATTTATTGAGAGACAGGGAAAAAAGGGCACTGTCCCTTTAAGGGAGAACACAAATACAGGAATATAACAAGAGGGGAAAAACTAGGTGCCTTTAAGAGGCGGGCAGGAAAAGGGAACACTAAGGGAAGGTTAATGAACGCTAGGGGAAACATTAAAGGAACGCTAGGGGAAGGTTAAAGGAACAGAGGAACTAGAGACTAGGAGATGTCGGGACAAGGAGCTAGGGAACAGGAGAACTGGGGACTAGGAGAACTAGGGACAAGGAACTAGGTGGAACTAGAAAGGGGAGAACTAGGGACAGAGGGGACTGAGGCCCGCGGAGGCGGGCTGGGGACAGGGAGGAACTGGGGACTGGTGGGAAAACATCTGGGCCGCTCTGCAGAACAGAGGAGAGGGTTAATATTCAAAAGGGAACAAACAGAGCAGATGCAGAACAGTCCAAATAAACAAAGTAACAAAGTAATAATATCTTCGTGTGACAAACACACAGGGGGAGATGTAATGTCCAAAAATACTATCTAAGTGAGAACAAAAACAGAGTGGGAGATGAAATGTCCAAACTACTAACTAAGTGAGAACAAAAAAGGAGGCATTACGCTGGGTGAGTGATTTAACAATCAAAACTCACCCAGGCGTATGCGTAATGGTACAGGAACAGCAGCGGGACGAGGGCAAGAGGCATTACGCTGGGTGAGTGACATCACAATCAAAACTCACCCAGGCGTATGCGTAATGGTACAGGAACAGCAGCGGGACGAGGGCAAGAGGCATTACGCTGGGTGAGTGACATCACAATCAAAACTCACCCAGGCGTATGCGTAATGGTACAGGAACAGCAGCGGGACGAGGGCAAGAGGCATTACGCTGGGTGAGTGACATCACAATCAAAACTCACCCAGGCGTATGCGTAATGGTACAGGAAACGCAGCGGGGCGAGGGCATCGCCACCGGGTGGCTGGCTGTCCGAGCTGAGGAACAGAGTGCTGGAACAGCGGCGGTGGCGAGGGTGTCGTCACCGGTAGCCGACTGTCGGAGCCGAGGAACAGAGTGCTGGAACAGCGGCGGTGGCGAGGGTGTCGTCAACCGGGTAGCCGCTGTCGGAGCCGAGGAACAGAGTGCTGGAACAGCGGCGGTGGCGAGGGTGTCGTCACCGGTAGCCGACTGTCGTAGCCGAGGAACAGAGTGCTGGAACAGCGGCGGTGGCGAGGGTGTCGTCACCGGTAGCCGACTGTCGGAGCCGAGGAACAGAGTGCTGGAACAGCGGCGGTGGCGAGGGTGTCGTCAACCGGGTAGCCGCTGTCGGAGCCGAGGAACAGAGTGGCGCGCCACACCTTGGTGTGCACGTCGGAACCGAGAGACGCATCGGGGTGCGTCTGCGAGGAGGAGTGTGCCAGGCACGAGGATCTTTGGAAGATGCGCGTTGCGCGCTGGAGACTGGTGAGCGTGCCAAGCTCGAAGGTCTGGAAGATGCGCGTCTGCGCTGGTCTGGAGAGCGTGCCAAGCTCGAAGGTCTGGAAGATGCGCGTCTGCGCGCTGAGGTCTGGAGAGCGTGCCAAGCTCGAGGGTCTGGAAGATGCGCGTCTGCGCTGGTCTGGAGCGTGCCAAGCTCGAAGGTCTGGTAGATGCGCGTCTGTGCGCTGAGGTCTGGAGAGCGTGCCAAGCTCGAGGGTCTGGAAGATGCGCGTCTGCGCTGGTCTGGAGAGCGTGCCAAGCTCGAAGGTCTGGTAGATGCGCGTCTGCGCGCTGAGGTCTGGAGAGCGTGCCAAGCTCGAGGGTCTGGAAGATGCGCGTCTGCGCTGGTCTGGAGAGCGTGCCAAGCTCGAAGGTCTGGTAGATGCGCGTCTGCGCGCTGAGGTCTGGAGAGCGTGCCAAGCTCGAGGGTCTGGAAGATGCGCGTCTGCGCTGGTCTGGATGTGCGTCAGGACGACAGCTGCGCGGGGGGTCTGAAGTGGATGACTGGGATGCCTCCCGTGGAAGTCTAGGGAGCGCAGACCAGTCCCACTCTCAGGCAACGGCGACAGCAGGCGAAGGCTGGAGCATACATCTCTACGCCGGAGAATCAATACAGCATAGGCAGAACAGAGGACCTCCCGAAAGAGTCTAGATGTTTGAGAATATGATACGGCATGTTTACAACACGACCCCACGCCGAAACGAGGGGAAGAGCCCTGGTATTTAAAGCCCACAGGGGAAGTAATTAGCCTGCCACCACAGGTGCGAGAGGTAATTGATAATAGTCCAGGTGTGGCCACTGAGAGTAAACGAGAGTAAAGAACGAGAGGGTGGGGGCTAGAGAGAGTGAGTGAGAAGGGAATTTCTAACAGTAGGCTTAAAGAAAACAGAGAAAGTTGGTGAGCAGCGGACAAAACCTCACAGTACCCCCCCCTCAACGGGAGCCACCCGGCGACCCAAAACAAATACAGACAGAGTGGCAGGGGGCAAAACAAGACAAAAACAAAAGGTACTGGCCAAGCCAGCAGGGGAAGCCACCACAAGAGTGGGGCTAGCAAAAGAGACAGGGTCGCCGAGGGGTAACTAGGGTAGCAGAGGGGCAACAGGAGGAGCTGAGGGGTAACCAGAGGAGCTGAGGGGTAACTAGAGGAGATGAGGGGTAACCAAGAGGAGCACCGGGAAAAGGGCTAGCAGAGGGAAGGTTAGCTGCCAGGGCACTGATAGCTACAGGGCCTATCCTAGCTGTACTGCTACATCAACATAGAGGCTGCGCTAGCTGCCGAGCCAGGCTAGCAGGGGGAAAGGGTAGCTGCCAAGGCACTGATAGCTACAGGGCCTATGCTAGCTGTACTGTTACACTAACATAGAGGCTGCGCTAGCTGCCGGAGCTAGGCTGGCAGACAGGGCTGGACCAGCATGAGAGAACAAGCTAGCTGGAAGGACAGTCCTAGCTGTGTGAGAGAAAAACTGACCTTGCTAGCTGAAAGGGCAGTCCTAGCAGTGGGGATAAACTGACCTTGCTAGCTGAAAAGGCAGTCCTAGCAGTGGGAGATAAACTGACCTTGCTAGCTGAAAGGGCAGTCCTAGCAGTGGGGAGAGAAACTGACCTTGCTAGCTGAAAGGGCAGTCCTAGCAGTGGGAGAGAAACTGACCTTGCTAGCTGAAGGGGCAGTCCTAGCAGTGGGAATACTGACCTTGCTAGCTGAAAGGGCAGTCCTAGCAGTGGGGAAACTGACCTTGCTAGCTGAAAGGGCAGTCCTAGCAGTGGGGATGCTACACAAAAAAGTGGAGGCCATGCAGAGGGACCGGGTTAGCTGCTTGGGCCTGGCTAGCTACAGGGCCTATGTCAGCTGCAAGGCTGCATTAACATAGAGGCTGTGCTAACAGCCGGGGCAAAGCTAGCAGACAGGGGCTCTGCTGAGGGACTGGGTTAGCTGCCAGGGCATGGCTAGCTACAGGGGGGTCAAACAGGGCTAAACGGGAAGCAAACAGGGGAGCTAACCGGGGAGACTAACAAGCTAAACAAGGGAGCTAAACAGGACTAACAAGGAAGCTAGAGGGAACAAGAAAAAAAAAAGGCAAACTCAACATACACCGTCTGTGCTGGCTGGGGTCGTCGATTTGGTGGGGTCGTACTGTTATGGTTTGTAACCGACCCCAATCGCACAACACAAGACAGGTATGATGGTTTGCCAAGAAACAGATATTTATTGAGAGACAGGGAAAAAAGGGCACTGTCCCTTTAAGGGAGAACACAAATACAGGAATATAACAAGAGGGGAAAAACTAGGTGCCTTTAAGAGGCGGGCAGGAAAAGGGAACACTAAGGGAAGGTTAATGAACGCTAGGGGAAACATTAAAGGAACGCTAGGGGAAGGTTAAAGGAACAGAGGAACTAGAGACTAGGAGATGTCGGGACAAGGAGCTAGGGAACAGGAGAACTGGGGACTAGGAGAACTAGGGACAAGGAACTAGGTGGAACTAGAAAGGGGAGAACTAGGGACAGAGGGGACTGAGGCCCGCGGAGGCGGGCTGGGGACAGGGAGGAACTGGGGACTGGTGGGAAAACATCTGGGCCGCTCTGCAGAACAGAGGAGAGGGTTAATATTCAAAAGGGAACAAACAGAGCAGATGCAGAACAGTCCAAATAAACAAAGTAACAAAGTAATAATATCTTCGTGTGACAAACACACAGGGGGAGATGTAATGTCCAAAAATACTATCTAAGTGAGAACAAAAACAGAGTGGGAGATGAAATGTCCAAACTACTAACTAAGTGAGAACAAAAAAAAAGGAGGCATTACGCTGGGTGAGTGACTTAACAATCAAAACTCACCCAAGCGTATGCGTAATGGTACAGGAACAGCAGCGGGACGAGGGCAAGAGGCATTACGCTGGGTGAGTGACATCACAATCAAAACTCACCCAGGCGTATGCGTAATAGTACAGGAACAGCAGCGGGACGAGGGCAAGAGGCATTACGCTGGGTGAGTGACATCACAATCAAAACTCACCCAGGCGTATGCGTAATGGTACAGGAACAGCAGCGGGACGAGGGCAAGAGGCATTACGCTGGGTGAGTGACATCACAATCAAAACTCACCCAGGCGTATGCGTAATGGTACAGGAACAGCAGCGGGACGAGGGCAAGAGGCATTACGCTGGGTGAGTGACATCACAATCAAAACTCACCCAGGCGTATGCGTAATGGTACAGGAAACGCAGCGGGGCGAGGGCATCGCCACCGGGTGGCTGGCTGTCCGAGCTGAGGAACAGAGTGCTGGAACAGCGGCGGTGGCGAGGGTGTCGTCACCGGTAGCCGACTGTCGGAGCCGAGGAACAGAGTGCTGGAACAGCGGCGGTGGCGAGGGTGTCATCAACCGGGTAGCCGCTGTCGGAGCCGAGGAACAGAGTGCTGGAACAGCGGCGGTGGCGAGGGTGTCGTCACCGGTAGCCGACTGTCGGAGCCGAGGAACAGAGTGCTGGAACAGCGGCGGTGGCGAGGGTGTCGTCACCGGTAGCCGACTGTCGGAGCCGAGGAACAGAGTGCTGGAACAGCGGCGGTGGCGAGGGTGTCGTCAACCGGGTAGCCGCTGTCGGAGCCGAGGAACAGAGTGGCGCGCCACACCTTGGTGTGCACGTCGGAACCGAGAGACGCATCGGGGTGCGTCTGCGAGGAGGAGTGTGCCAGGCACGAGGATCTTTGGAAGATGCGCGTTGCGCGCTGGAGACTGGTGAGCGTGCCAAGCTCGAAGGTCTGGAAGATGCGCGTCTGCGCTGGTCTGGAGAGCGTGCCAAGCTCGAAGGTCTGGAAGATGCGCGTCTGCGCGCTGAGGTCTGGAGAGCGTGCCAAGCTCGAGGGTCTGGAAGATGCGCGTCTGCGCTGGTCTGGAGCGTGCCAAGCTCGAAGGTCTGGTAGATGCGCGTCTGCGCGCTGAGGTCTGGAGAGCGTGCCAAGCTCGAGGGTCTGGAAGATGCGCGTCTGCGCTGGTCTGGAGAGCGTGCCAAGCTCGAAGGTCTGGTAGATGCGCGTCTGCGCGCTGAGGTCTGGAGAGCGTGCCAAGCTCGAGGGTCTGGAAGATGCGCGTCTGCGCTGGTCTGGAGAGCGTGCCAAGCTCAAAAATCTGGTAGATGCGCATCTGCGCGCTGAGGTCTGGAGAGCGTGCCAAGCTCGAGGGTCTGGAAGATGCGCGTCTGCGCTGGTCTGGATGTGCGTCAGGACGACAGCTGCGCGGGGGGTCTGAAGTGGATGACTGGGATGCCTCCCGTGGAAGTCTAGGGAGCGCAGACCAGTCCCACTCTCAGGCAACGGCGACAGCAGGCGAAGGCTGGAGCATACACCTCTACGCCGGAGAATCAATACAGCATAGGCAGAACAGAGGACCTCCCGAAAGAGTCTAGATGTTTGAGAATATGATACGGCATGTTTACAACACGACCCCATGCCGAAATGAGGGGAAGAGCCCTGGTATTTAAAGCCCACAGGGGAACTAATTAGCCTGCCACCACAGGTGCGAGAGGTAATTGATAATA
Organism: Notolepis coatsorum; assembly: GCF_963971535.1. Lineage (NCBI taxonomy): Eukaryota > Metazoa > Chordata > Actinopteri > Aulopiformes > Paralepididae > Notolepis > Notolepis coatsorum. Next base: position 170,495,193 of record NC_140167.1, read on the forward strand.
GTCCAGGTGTGGCCACTGAGAGTAAACGAGAGTAAAGAACGAGAGGGTGGGGGCTAGAGAGAGTGAGTGAGAAGGGAATTTCTAACAGTAGGCTTAAAGAAAACAGAGAAAGTTGGTGAGCAGCGGACAAAACCTCACAAAAACTTACTTGGATGAAATTACAATAATGCCAGCTATAGACGGTTAAGAAAATTCGAACTGTAAAACTCTCAAATGTAAACATATTACATAAAAAATAAAGAACAAGGTACATTGAGTAGTTTGGACCTATTTGGCTGAACATCTGCAAAGTAGTACAGCAACTTTTGAAGGTATTATTTTGACATGACAAGACATTTCAGATGAGTTTCTATAGACACACTTTTGAGGTGTTGGTAAGTGCTTTGGGGTAGTGCATAGATTAGTCCAAACATTACAGGAAGGAATCACCAAATCTGGGGAAGCTGATCATGATATGACTTTCAATGACAATAGAGATTGTCACAGGCTGGTAGTGAACTGGACTTGTGTCATGATCACTGATTACAGTAAGGAATAGAAACTCATCTGAAAGAAGGATGTGGGGTGAGGTATTAATTTCCTTGTCATGTCAAAATAATACCTTCAAAAGTTTAATGCAAGAGCGGTCAGGTGACGTAGCGGAGATTGCGTTCGTCACCAACGCTGGAGACACTGGATTCGCGTGTTCGAATCCAACTCCCTGCGTTGTCACCAGCTTGGCTGGCCGTTCACACTAATACAATTCGGCGGTATTAGGGGGTGGGGAAGCTGGCGGGTGGGAATCTGGCGTTGTGGACAGCGACGCCTACAGGTCAGGTCTCGGCGCTTGCTAAGCGGGGCAGGACTTGGTGGAGATAGCGTGCCCTCCCACACGTTACACTTCACCAATGAGAGCCCTCGCTGCCAAGTGAAAAGACGTCACTGGCTGTCGGCGCATGTCTCGGGGGAAGCGTGCGATCGACTCGGGACGCCCTTATACCGACTCGTAGGAGAACATGCATACAGCACCAGGTAGGGGAGGGGGGGGGGGGGGGATTGGCACAACGACTAATTGGGACGGGGAGAAAATCCATTGAAAAATCAGAAGAAAAAAAAATGATTGCATCATCAAGTCATTCTTGAGAGTCTGCAACCTGGGCGACAGTTTACCAGCTTCTAGACCTAGTAAAATCTTCTGAATGAATTCAAAAGTGTTGGTAAGTCCCTTGGGGTAGCTGAGGTGTAGTGCATAGATTAGTCCAAACATTACCAGGAAGGAATCACCAAATCTGGGGAGGCTGATCATGATGTGACTTTCAATGACAACAGAGATTGTCACAGGCTGGTAGTGAACTGGACTTGTGTCATGGTCGTCACTGATGAAAGTAAGGAGGGCCACTGCAACACCCTGAAGCTCTGGCTCATCAGACGTGTCCTGAAGGAATGAAAGAGACATAATAATCACAAATAAATCCATGGTTTCTACAAAGTGCAGCACAACGCTAAGTATATGGAGTTGTGTTTGTAAGTTGTTTATATTTTAGTTAGAACAATTTTTTTGGTGAGAAGGTTATTTTTATTTAACCAGGTTAGTCCCGTCGAGATCAAATATCTCTTTCACAAGGGAGACCTGGAAGGAAGGAAGACTGATACTTAGCATTTTGATTAACTGTTCACTTAATATACAGTTGTACTGTAAATTATTTTTACTCGGACTCACTGTGCAGGTTTTGAAAAATCCAGCGACTTCCTCATGCAGATACACAGGCAGGGCATGGAGAACAGTGGTACGCCTGGTGTGAACATCATGGATTTCCTATTAAGATGTAAGATTAAGAAGAAGAAAAAGAATTGTATTATATGGAAATGTTTACTGAACAAAGCGGATTTTAAACAGTCCAATCAGATATGTCCACAAATAACATGTTCACATCTTTAATGCAATCAGAAAAATGGCAAACACAATGGTGGACTAATTGTAAAATTCAAATGCTCATTTGAATCATTGAACCTGTTCAATGTTACAGAGGTTCGACCTATGACATGTATAATAATCTATTCACCTGTTCATCGTGGATTTTTAAAATGTGAGCCAAAGCATCTGCTGTGTTCCCAGTTTTGGACGCCTTCTGTCTGAATAACGTCATCAGTCGAGGAAGATGGCGGTCAAGCTCAGCGTAGAATGTGTTGGGCAGGTTCTGGTTGGTAATCAGCTGGAACTCTGCATACACCTATATTTAAAAACAGCAGGACAATATAGTATATCAACATCAATTAGTCACTTCAACTTGGTGGATCTCTTACTTTGTTTGGTTTGGGCTTCAGAGCATGACGGCGGGATTTCTGGTCAACATGCTTTGCGGAATCGGTCGCTGATGACTAGCTCGCGGGGGCGCACAGAACACACGCAGATGCGCCGCTAGAGTATATAAACCAGGCTTAAGAATCACAAGTTTCACTTTAAAACACACAGAATGTGCCAAATGTTAACACAGGAAAGAGAGAGCTGATCTATATTACCTCAGACTCCATTTTGATAGCAGGCCAGAGGTCCATGAGCTCTTTCACTGGTGGGCTGGACTTCACTATGGTCTGTCGGCGCAGGGCAAATGTGGTCTGCATCAGCTTTCTAATGAGGGGCAGGTTCTTCTCAGTCTTCTTGACTTCTTCAGCAATTGTCTGCCTCAACTGCTCAAGCCTCAAGGAATCCTCTCCTTGGGGATAGTTGGGTAGGAAGTTTACTTCTGCTCGCTTGGGTCTTTTAATGTTGGAATGTGAAGGTTCGCCATCAGGATTGCTTCTACCTCTTTTTCCAGCATTTACAGTGACCTCCTCACATCCTGCCTGTCTCAGCTTGTTCCTGAAATTGCCCATCTTGAATTTGATGCTGTTCTTCCATCCATTGCAGCCGGTCTCAGATCCTGCTTCCTTCAAGCAGGGATGTTTGGCGACAAGAGCCGCAGAAGCCACTGCTATCTCTTTATCACTTGGATAAGCCTTGAAAGCATACATTGTAGATGCAAGCTTTTCTAAGATGTCGTGCTTTAGGTCTCTTGTCAACTTAAGGTGTCTCTTGTTCTTCTCAAATTTGTTGTTTCCGTCTCTAAGTTTCAGCTCAACATCGAATGCAAATGTAGGAACTGGAAAAGGACCTGGAGGCCATCTGCTTAGACGTTCTGGAGATGACATATCTGAAAGTATATCAGTAGATGCGAGAGAGCTGGAGTCGAGCGAAAGTGAAATGTGCACAACAGCTTTTTGTGGCAATTCCGTAATGTCATCAAGGGAAGTAAGTTTCCCATCAAAGTCTGGATCTTCATACAGCAAACTGAAGTCAAGGTCTATTTCCAACTGTTCTTTTATAATCGTGATCAGTGCATCAACAGAGGCGGGTCGTGAACTGAGTTTTAATTTTCTAGCCCGGTCCGGCTCAACAACACGAAGGATCATGGGTTGTGGGGAGGCAGCTGCCATTGTGCTATGGAAACTTGAATGAATCGCTTGGGAGTCAGCAGCAGCAGCAGCAGACCATCGATCTTGTATGCTGAGAGTGGGACTGTTTCGTTGTGACCAGACTGCAGGTAGATGGACAGTGGACAGATGTGGTCCGGTCGACAGACAGCAGCTCAAGGACCTAAGGAGTAATCATAAACACAACACAGAAAGCGTCATTATTAACATATACAGAATATGAACTTATACAGAATATAAACTGGTCAATTACACAACGAGTGAATAAAGACACAATAATTGATTAATAAAATAACTATTCACCATTAGCTGGACTCAGTTCCGTTTCACTTGAATGAATCGCTTGGGAGTCAGCAGCAGCAGACCATCGATCTTGTATGCTGAGAGTGGGACTGTATCATTGAGACCAGACTGTAGGTAGATGGACAGATGTGGTTGTGTGGTTGACAGCTCAAAGGACATAAGATGTTCTATATACCAGGAGTCATAGTCTCGACACAGAAAAGAAACCTCGTTATTCACAAGGTAGATCTGTTCTATTTGGCTAAATGTAGACAGTCCACCACTGACTCTGACGGAGAGAAACATTCCACAGACATAGTCTGTGCCATGAATGGTTACCTTTGATGTCTGGTAGATTGTGTCACTAACTGTGTGTCCTCTAATGTGTACCTGAGCTACTGCTGGTAGAGATGAAACCAGAACAGAGTCAACCCTGGATGCCTGGGTTTTTGGCTTGAAATATGATGGTGAAGCAAGATGATATGCCATCATGTGTTGGTGTCTGATTGCCATCGTCTTCAAGATATTTTTGAAGTTTTGAGTGTCATGCACCACTCTTTTGAAAAAGCGGTGCTTGGCCTCAAATCGCATGGTCCAAACATGCAGCAGGGGTCCAAAGCACTTAACTAGAGCGGGATAATGCTCCACATAGTGATGTTTAGGACGGAGTTTAACTGCAGGGAAAACCTCTAATAGTACCTGTCTATGATCACTGATTTTGCACTGAAAATAGTCTAAGGTTTCATCAGTATATGATGGGCACAATGCTAACTCTAGCACCTCTTTCAGCTCCATCAAAACTGCCCATGCTGCATCACCCACTGGTACTACACTGCCTACAAGTAATGGAAGCAGTCGGAGCAGAGTGGCATTTTCATGCCCATTGCCTCCTATTGTTCCTCGAGAAACAAATGTTTGGGGAATTGGGTGAGGTCTATCCACTTTATCAGCGTGCTGATACGGGAATGATGCAATCTTTTTGTTCAAATACTCTAAAGTGAAGTACTTTCGCCGAATCATCTCTTTAACACAGAGAGAAAGCTCCACGGGAACCATACCTTCCAGAAGATCGTGAAGTATATCTGGAGGAAATCCTGTGATTGTATGAAAGTAATTCAGGGATTCACGTAAGACACAGCCACCTTTAACACCAAAATGGCTGCTCGAAGTGTCATGTGCAGTTTGTACATGCAGGTCATGGCTGACTTTGGTTCTCAGAGAAAACTCTCCCTCTCTGACTTCAGTTGTTTGAAACTGTTCACTTGTGGCCAGACAGAATCTGCAAACATAGCCTGCTCTAAATGACTCCACAAAGCCACCGAATCCATGAGCGCCCAGATTGTCGGCAGAAACACACCAGATTGTGCCTTTGACATTCTGACCAACTCTTTCAATGAAAACACCATCTTGTTCCAGAGTATGAACATCACGCAGCAATGGAGCAAGTACAGCTGCATATCCATACCTACGGAGGTCTGTCACTTTTACCAGCATTGCCAGCTGTATAGCGTGTAATGCTGATCGGTATTTTGGTGGCACATTGGCAAGGACCCAATATATAGCACAAAGTTTGTGAATTTTACGTGATGTGCCAAGCGGATTGGCAATTTCCAGATCATCTATATATAGCTGAAGTGGTAGGATGAGATTCCCTGTTGACAGTAACTCATTTTCAAGGAAATGGGAGCCATCAGAGCATGACACATATTGACCAGATGTAGTATTTGGTTCTGTAATCTTGTCAAGGATGTCTGTGTTTTTAAACAACTCTTGAATCATTGAAAGGATGGGAACATACATGCTGGTATGTCCTGGTTGCTCCAACTGATACTCTACTGGCATTACACATGGATAGTTGCGCTCCATAAAGCTTTTTCTGCGCTTGGTTGAACACAACTCTGCACCTTCAGAGGTAGATGTAGACAGAACATTGCAGTTCATGACAGCGCCAACAACTTCATCCAGTGTAGGTTCTGCAATATTGTGACCATTTCTCTGCAATATGTCATTAACTGACTCCTTGATCAATGGCTGAGATAAGGAGAAGACCTGATTCAAGTGGTCTACTATTTCTTGAATAGCTGTGTTTGAGACATGGAGGATAGCCTGCATCTTTAGGAACAAGGAAGATAGGTTCATTTTAAGTTGATTTCTTAGATTGTCAGTGTCACATTGATCATCATCATCCACCACTTCTATGCTCTGGCCTGGACATTCTTCATGCAAATCACTAGTGACCTCAGAAATCCTGTCTTGGGGATCCTCAACAACGACAGCTTTTAAGTCTGATGCAAGACTTAATTGGTGTACTCTGTTTTTATGGCAATTGAATGAAGAGTAAACATTTGTGCTATAGCTACAATCCTTATATGGGCATGTCACTGTTTCATTATTTTTTAAATGCTTTCTGAGATGACTTAAGAAAATTGATTCAGAAAAGGGTTCCCGAAATGCGCACAAAGGGCATTTTATTACCACAGGGCTCAGACTCTGTTCTGGTCTACTGCTAAGTTGTGCAGTATGATATCTTGACAAATGAGTACTTAATGCATTTAGCGTATTAAATTTACAGATACAATCAGTATGGAGGCATGGAAGAGGACTGACTCTGGAAAAGTGGCTGTGTTGCAGTCTGTAGTTGTTACAAAGGATCAGATTAAACCGAATATATATATTTATTGATTGATATATATTGCATAGTATTTGTATATCGTTTGATATCCCTTGTATATTCCTTGTACATATACACGGAATATCCCTTTAGCCCAGACCATAATATTTCATTCTCCTATTGGACAGCGGTCCACAGGCGCCAGGGACTTACCCCCAGAGTCGAGTTCAAAGCTACCGTCAAGGCTTGTCTCAACATGCCCGGTTCTGCCCAGGACTACGAGACAGAAATGAGGCTGGCACTAGATTATTCCCCGTACATATAAATATGGCGCAGGTGAATACAGAAGTAGTTCAGTAGAGTTACCCAATAAGTTGAAGCCTCACCCACGATACAACGTGCGGTGAAGTATGGCCTGTTTGGCCCCAAATAGAGCATTGAGACCGCGTGCGAATTAATAACTGAATTGTCAGAGTTTGGCGCTATACCGTCGAGTGCGACATATTTCTATTAAGTCAGTAATAGTCTATTTGTGTATAGTGTATCGTGCGGCTAAAGTTCTACAGTGACCAGCATCACCAACGCTTCCTCGTACCAGCTAGAGTGCTTATCTAGGCTGGGCTGCTTTCATGGCGCTTTCACCCGAGGAGACCTAGACGAGAACCGTGTGGACATGTACACTGGATTAATCTACCCGACGACTACATAGCCCTTTGCGGCTGGATTATATTTGCTTTGGTCCTGTGATTTATGGAGCGGAGAATCGCCGACGCCTACACGTGTGGGATTTACCCTGTGAGGAGCCAAGTCGAGTCCGTGCCTCAGAGAGCCTGAGGCCGGCTAGCTTTCTTCACTGTGGAGCTACAGTCTACGGAGAACAGCTGTATTCGTCTGTGGATCAAGAGACTATTGCACCGTCTCCTGTACTTGGAGTCTCCTTAGTCATCGTTGACCAGACTTTCTACTACCGACAGATCCTCTACCCCTGCTGGCTTACAACCGGGGGGACCCTTCCAGTATCTCCCGCTATATATTACTAGTGTACCATAGATATAATTCCCTAAGATTCAGGTTGTATAATTACCTCCTGCGTAACCAGAGAATGGACATTCATTATTGATTTGCCTACGCATATTCCTTTGCCTTATAAGCGCATCCAAAGTATAATAGAGAAGTATATTATGTACCTTTTGCTGCAATAAATACTTGATTATACCTTTGTGTGGAACCGATTCAATGTGGGAAGTGTTCATCATATTTATATATCATGTACTGTATGGCCAGTAATTAAAGTACATAAAGCGGTAGTGGTTTAATGATACCATACTTTTCAATACAGTCAGGGAATTGTACCCCTCAGTTACAATTGGTCCTTTGAGCCGGAGGGTAACTAGTGTAATATTAATATAGTGGTATTAATATTGACATGGCCTATGATGAACACTCCACAAAACGGTTCTCCTAAAGTAGATCGCCCGCAGCGTAGACGGCAGACACCTCAGTACTTAGAGGATTACGTTGCCAATATACTACCTAGCTTTCTACAGACGGTAAACGCGGAAAAAGTAGATAGTAAAATTATGTCCGACCAGGCTACCCCGCCAATAGAGGCCCTAGTGGGTTCTAACATAACTGACCAAGCTCACGGTAGGGACCAGGAGGGACCCGACATGACTTTACCCCCCGCCAAGACCGAAGAAGTAGTCCCCGGAGAGCTCCAGGATAAAGACAGCTCTCCAGGGATGGAACTCTACCCGCTACAAGAAGAGGAGAGCACCCCGGAGATGGATCTCCAGGACTCGCCACAGGAGAACAGATCTCCAACGAGTACTGCCAGGAGCGGATCACCTCAACCAGCGTCTTCCCCCAGCGAGGCGGACAAGATGCTGGCACAGGCATTCCTCGCCAGCCTAGCAGCCTCAACAGAGCGCGATCGACTCCAAGCACAGACGCTTAGTGAGCGCGAACATTCTTCCATGGAAAGAGAACGCCTTCAGGCGCAGCAACGGAGCGACGAAGATCGTATACGTCTAGAGATTAGACGCCTTCAGACGGAAGAGAATATGGTAAGGGACCGGGCCGAAGCCCAGCGCGCCGCCGCCGAAGCCCAGCGCGCCGCTGCCGGTGCCCAAAGAGAAGCAGAGCGCGACCTCGCTCTCACCAAGCGCGAAGCCGAGCGCGACCGATTACAAGCGCAGATAATGGAGCAGCTGATCACCAGGGCAACACCCCCTCCCTCCGCACGGGGTTCCAGGGCCTCGTCAAGACAAGGGTCAAGGGCACCCTCCCCTACCCGATCAAGCGACCCTGAGCCCGACCACCAGAGAGAGCCTATACCCCCCTCCGAACCCCTTCCCCGACCGGTCCAAGTGAGACCCAGCTACAAGGAAGAAACGGTCTACACCGCGGAGAGGCTAAATAGACGACTACAGGATCTAGAGGACCTGCCAGAGGAAGAAGAAGAGGGAGAGGAGGAGAGTCAAGCCCGACAGCAGCACAGTACTCCACAGGACCAGGAGGTCCAGTACAGCCCAGGCTCTACCCCCGCGGCTCTGCGCTACAGACCCCCGACTCAATTCACGGGTGAGCTTGACGCACGACCAGCCCCGAGGAACAGCACCTGGATACGCGGGCCATGGTACCCAGCAGGTACCAGCCCACCAAGAGGCGTAAGAGGAGACTCGCCTAGGAGGCCTCTCTTCCAACGCTCACCGATGTGCCAGCCATCCATGGCATCATACATTGGCACACCGACGTTTCCGGACTTCACCCACGAGAACAGAGCACAGTACACGGAGCTACGAATGTGCTTAGAGACAATGATGTCCGATGTAGCTGATGAACCGTACAAGTATGCTATCCTACTGAAGCACCTCAAGGTGCCCCGAGCGCACAATATAGCGCTGGCCTATGCCACCTCTACTACCCCATACACAGCGGCTCTAGCAGCACTCGACCAAAGATATGGACGCATATGGGACTACGTAATACAAGAGATAAGGCATATTGACCGCCTACCCCCAGCCACAGACAATCGCTCACTAGATGACCTGTCTATCAAGGTACAATCCCTGGTAGGGATGCTGGGGGCGCAAAGAGAAAAGGGTATGCACGAACTGTACGCAAACTCTAATGTCGAGAGGATTTTAGAGAAGCTTCCGCCCGCCCGACAAGAGCGCTTCAGGCGGCAAAGAGACCACCGTGATCCTAACGGTCCCGAGCCATCCCTCCTAGACCTAGCCGACTTCCTGGCAAGAGAAGTCAACAGCCTACGGTTGGATACGTTCATGCGGAGCACCCCAAGCTCCAGAGAGGGACCTAGGAGAGCAAACGATGGCCGAAGATTGGTGACCGTCATGCACCAATCAGAATCAGTACCGAGCAGCAAGAACCACAGTACCCCCTCGATGAAAGAGAAGTGGAAGATGGTGTGCCCGTACTGCGAAAAGGAACACTGGTTGTCACAATGTGACACGTTCAAGAAGATGACCGCCGACGAGGTGAGTCAATGGATAAAGTCCAACCGACGCTGTTACCGATGTGCGCGCAGTCACATGGCAGCCGATTGCCGCTTAAAGAAGAGGTGTAGTCGGTGTGACGGAGCCCACCTAGATGTCCTACACGACAGTAACAGAAGAAAGCCTGCACCCTCAAGCAGCACAAAGGCAAGTGTTATGTACATTGACCCCGCCAGCAGCGGGGGCGCCCGGGTGCTCTTAAAGGTGGTCCGCGTAACACTGAGTTACCAAGATAAGGTCATGGACACTTACGCCGTCCTTGACGACGGGTCAGAGAAGACCCTTCTCCTCGCGTCCGCTGCGGCCCAGCTGGGGCTGCGGGGGAGCGAAAACCAGATGACGATTCGGACAATAAGAAGAGATCTAAAGACGATAAAGGGCGAGAATGTCTCCTTCACTATCGCAGCAAGCGGGCAGCCAGAGAGACGGTATAGGATTACTAACGCTTTCACCAGCCAAGAAATAGGCCTGTCGCAGTACACCTACCCCATCGCCAAGCTGATGGATAAATATGTGCACCTGCGTCAACTACCTATACCGCTCATAGACGGTGCCACCCCGACCCTGCTGATAGGCTCCGACCATGCAGACCTCATCGTCCCGATAGACCGGGTCCACACAGGGCCCAGAGGCTGTCCTGCAGCAGTCGAGACCCGCCTAGGATGGACATTACAAGGCCCCCTCGCTAAGTCTCTTAACCGAACAGCAGCCACTAACTGCCTCCACTCCAGAGTGACAGAAGAAGACACCACCCTCCTACAGCATGTCGAGAGGCTATGGACACTAGAGACAATGCCCTTTAAGAACGAAAAGAAAGACATTCGTTCCAAGGAAGACATTTACGCTATAGCCCTTCTCGAGCAGGGGACAAAGAGAGTCAAAGTCAACGGAGTGATGAGATACGCAACTCCACTCCTGAGGCGAGAGGGTATGCCTACCTTCCACGCCCCAAAAGAAGCGACGGAGCGGTATCTATTGAACACAGAGCGGCGCCTAGCCAGAGACCCCGCTCAAGAGACGGTGTACCGCGCTGAGATTAACAAGCGAATCACAGCGGGACACATAAAGAAAACTGACTGGCGACGTCGTGCGCTGCTCCGCGCCTCCCTGATCAAAGGCGGCTTTGATCTCCGGCAGCGGGCCAGCAGCGACCCCCCAGTATTGCGCAGCCTCTCCCCAGAGGACAAGCCCCTGCTGCGGTTCCTATGGAGAGAGAGGATCGGGGATGAGCAACCAGCCATCTATCAATGGGAAGTCCTCCCTTTCGGAACCACATGCAGCCCATGCTGTGCTACGTTTGCACTGCAAAAGCACGTTGCAGAGGACCCAGCAGCTGATGAAGAGGTCCGACAAAGTGTAGGAAATAGTTTCTACGTGGACAACTGTCTGCAAAGCGTCTCGACGCCAGAAGAAGCCGAGGCCCTTCTACTCAAGCTCCGCGCCTCCCTGATCAAAGGCGGCTTTGATCTCAGGCAGTGGGCCAGCAGCGACCCGCAAGTATTGCGCAGCCTCTCCCCCGAGGACAAGGCAGCAAGCAGCGAGACCTGGATGGCGACCATCCCAGGAGAAGCCCAAGAAATGACATTAGGACTAGTCTGGCGCTTCAAAACAGACTCGCTCCATTATAAACACATACCCCTGACCAAGGAGCAGGGAAGGTCGACTGCACTACCGACCACCAGACGGAGTGTATACAGAACACTCGCCAGACAATATGACCCGTTGGGATGTATTCTACCTTACACCACCAGGGCAAAGATGATTGTAAGAGCGTTATGGGACAAGGACCAGGGCTGGGACGACCCCATACCCGAACACCTTGCATCCACATGGAGAGAGTGGGAGACGGAACTCAGCTCACTCCCAGGTGTCAACATACGCCGCAGCTACTTCCCACCCACAGTGAGGCCGGAAACGTGCCAGATGGACCTGCACGTCTTCAGCGACGCCTCCGAAGTAGCCTACGGTTCGGTGGCCTACTTGCGTGCCCGAGAGGAGGGAGGAGAAATACATACTGCTTTCATCCTGGCTCGCTCAAGAATAGCCCCACAAAAGCAACAATCTATCCCGCGTCTAGAGCTCTGCGCAGCCCTAGCAGGAGCGCAACTCGCCACGTTAATCCAACGTGAACTCACCATTCCGGTGCAAAGAACAATCTTGTGGTCAGACTCCACGACAGTACTCACATGGATCCGGTCTGATTCGTGCAGATACAAGGTCTTCGTGGGAGTCAGAGTCACAGAGATTCAAGATTTAACAGAAGTAGCAAGCTGGAGGTATGTGGACACAAAACACAACCCAGCTGACGTCATCACCCGGGGAATGTCCCTGGATGACCTCACCCGTCACAACCTATACAGTGACGGGCCAGAGTTCCTCAAGCTCCCGGAAGAAGAGTGGCCTACACCCACCCCACGGGAAGCGAGTAAAGAGGAGGCCGAAAACAAGAAATCTATGTTCTGTGGATTGAACACACTCGTCTCCACAGACCCCGACATAGACGATTGCCTCACCCTAGAGAGTGCGCAGCTAAAGACATTCCTGTGGCACCACCCAGAGGTTCAGCTCACTACTGACATTACTGCAGCTGACTACGAAGAAGCAGAACTTCTTCTACTACAACGAGCCCAGAGAGACTCGTTCCCCGATGAGCTAGACTGTCTACAGGGAGCAAAGCCCGTCCCATCAGACAGCAGACTGCTCCACCTAGCCCCCGAGAGCGACGCCCATGGTCTCATCAGAGTGGGTGGTCGTCTGCGGAGAGCTCCAGACTTACCGGATGACGTCAAGTACCCGATAGTCTTAAACAGCCGACACAAGGTCACAGAGCTGATCATAAAGAAATACGACGAGGATGTGCATCACGCCGGGGCAGAGAGAGTCTTCGCGGAGATCAGACGTCGTTATTGGATACTGCAAGGGAGAGAAGCAGTGCGGCGCTTCCAGCGAACCTGTCTAGACTGTCGTAAGTGGCGAGCGCAGCCCAGTATACCCCAGATGGCTGACCTACCTCCCTGTCGCCTCCGACTCTGCGACAAGCCTTTTCACTCCACCGGTATGGACTGTTTCGGCCCGCTGTATATAAAGAAAGGAAGAGGAACCGAGAAGCGGTGGGGTATTGTATTCAAATGCATGACCACCCGAGCGATGCATATAGAACTCCTTCCAACCATGAGCACAGACTCATTCCTTATGGCCTTCCGAAGATTCACATCGCGGAAAGGCAAACCGTCTATATTATTGTCTGATCACGGGACAAACTTCAAAGGCGGAGAAAGAGAGCTGAGAGGGAGCTTCCAAGCTATGGGCCCAGAACTTAAGACCCACCTCGCTCCATCCCAGATTGACTTCCAGTTTAATCCCCCGAACGCACCTCACTTCGGTGGAACTTGGGAACGAGAAGTACGTTCAATAAAGACAGCCCTGTACGCCGTGCTTGGGGCCCAGACCGTGGCGGAAGAAGTCCTAATGACAGTCCTCACGGAGATCGAGGGAGTATTGAACTCAAAGCCCCTCGGTTACGTCTCAAGTGATGTAGCAGATGTCGACCCAGTCACCCCCAACACACTCTTGATGGGGCGGCTGGACCCCGCGCTACCACAGACAATGTACAGGCCTGAAGAAGCGAACGGCCGAAGAATGTGGAGGTACAGTCAAGTATTGGCTGACAAGTTTTGGAACAGCTTCCTACTCCACTATCTACCGTCTCTACAGACCCGCCAGAAATGGGTGAAAGAGAGAGACAATTTGACAGAAGGAACAGTCGTCATGATTATCGACCAGTCACTACCCCGAGCTATGTGGCCGGCTGGCCGCGTAAGCAAAGTGATCACCGGTGCCGACGGAAAGGTCCGAGCAGCCGAAGTGCTCGTCCAGGGACGGATCTACACCCGACCCGTGGCGAGGCTAATAGAACTGCCAAGGCTCCCCGATACTATCGATGACGACCATGACCCCATGACTTTGTGAACTGCCCGACCCCTCACAACAGACATTGAGTAGTGGACAGTGCGGTTAATCTGTCTCTGCTTAGCTAATTAGGTGGGACTAATTAGGAGGCGGCTGTTACAAAGGATCAGATTAAACCGAATATATATATTTATTGATTGATATATATTGCATAGTATTTGTATATCGTTTGATATCCCTTGTATATTCCTTGTACATATACACGGAATATCCCTTTAGCCCAGACCATAATATTTCATTCTCCTATTGGACAGCGGTCCACAGGCGCCAGGGACTTACCCCCAGAGTCGAGTTCAAAGCTACCGTCAAGGCTTGTCTCAACATGCCCGGTTCTGCCCAGGACTACGAGACAGAAATGAGGCTGGCACTAGATTATTCCCCGTACATATAAATATGGCGCAGGTGAATACAGAAGTAGTTCAGTAGAGTTACCCAATAAGTTGAAGCCTCACCCACGATACAACGTGCGGTGAAGTATGGCCTGTTTGGCCCCAAATAGAGCATTGAGACCGCGTGCGAATTAATAACTGAATTGTCAGAGTTTGGCGCTATACCGTCGAGTGCGACATATTTCTATTAAGTCAGTAATAGTCTATTTGTGTATAGTGTATCGTGCGGCTAAAGTTCTACAGTGACCAGCATCACCAACGCTTCCTCGTACCAGCTAGAGTGCTTATCCAGGCTGGGCTGCTTTCATGGCGCTTTCACCCGAGGAGACCTAGACGAGAACCGTGTGGACATGTACACTGGATTAATCTACCCGACGACTACATAGCCCTTTGCGGCTGGATTATATTTGCTTTGGTCCTGTGATTTATGGAGCGGAGAATCGCCGACGCCTACACGTGTGGGATTTACCCTGTGAGGAGCCAAGTCGAGTCCGCGCCTCAGAGAGCCTGAGGCCGGCTAGCTTTCTTCACTGTGGAGCTACAGTCTACGGAGAACAGCTGTATTCGTCTGTGGATCAAGAGACTATTGCACCGTCTCCTGTACTTGGAGTCTCCTTAGTCATCGTTGACCAGACTTTCTACTACCGACAGATCCTCTACCCCTGCTGGCTTACAACCGGGGGAACCCTTCCAGTATCTCCCGCTATATATTACTAGTGTACCATAGATATAATTCCCTAAGATTCAGGTTGTATAATTACGTCCTGCGTAACCAGAGAATGGACATTCATTATTGATTTGCCTACGCATATTCCTTTGCCTTATAAGCGCATCCAAAGTATAATAGAGAAGTATATTATGTACCTTTTGCTGCAATAAATACTTGATTATACCTTTGTGTGGAACCGATTCAATGTGGGAAGTGTTCATCATATTTATATATCATGTACTGTATGGCCAGTAATTAAAGTACATAAAGCGGTAGTGGTTTAATGATACCATACTTATCAATACAGTCAGGGAATTGTACCCCTCAGTTACAATTGGTCCTTCGAGCCGGAGGGTAACTAGTGTAATATTAATATAGTGGTATTAATATTGACATGGCCTATGATGAACACTCCACAAAACGGTTCTCCTAAAGTAGATCGCCCGCAGCGTAGACGGCAGACACCTCAGTACTTAGAGGATTACGTTGCCAATATACTACCTAGCTTTCTACAGACGGTAAACGCGGAAAAAGTAGATAGTAAAATTATGTCCGACCCTATCGACCAGGCTACCCCGCCAATAGAGGCCCTAGTGGGTTCTAACGTAACTGACCAAGCTCACGGTAGGGACCAGGAGGGACCCGACATGACTTTACCCCCCGCCAAGACCGAAGAAGTAGTCCCCGGAGAGCTCCAGGATAAAGACAGCTCTCCAGGGATGGAACTCTACCCGCTACAAGAAGAGGAGAGCACCCCGGAGATGGATCTCCAGGACTCGCCACAGGAGAACAGATCTCCAACGAGTACTGCCAGGAGCGGATCACCTCAACCAGCGTCTTCCCCCAGCGAGGCGGACAAGATGCTGGCACAGGCATTCCTCGCCAGCCTAGCAGCCTCAACAGAGCGCGATCGACTCCAAGCACAGACGCTTAGTGAGCGCGAACATTCTTCCATGGAAAGAGAACGCCTTCAGGCGCAGCAACGGAGCGACGAAGATCGTATACGTCTAGAGATTAGACGCCTTCAGATGGAAGAGAATATGGTAAGGGACCGGGCCGAAGCCCAGCGCGCCGCCGCCGAAGCCCAGCGCGCCGCTGCCGGTGCCCAAAGAGAAGCAGAGCGCGACCTCGCTCTCACCAAGCGCGAAGCCGAGCGCGACCGATTACAAGCGCAGATAATGGAGCAGCTGATCACCAGGGCAACACCCCCTCCCTCCGCACGGGGTTCCAGGGCCTCGTCAAGACAAGGGTCAAGGGCACCCTCCCCTACCCGATCAAGCGACCCTGAGCCCGACCACCAGAGAGAGCCTATACCCCCCTCCGAACCCCTTCCCCGACCGGTCCAAGTGAGACCCAGCTACAAGGAAGAAACGGTCTACACCGCGGAGAGGCTAAATAGACGACTACAGGATCTAGAGGACCTGCCAGAGGAAGAAGAAGAGGGAGAGGAGGAGAGTCAAGCCCGACAGCAGCACAGTACTCCACAGGACCAGGAGGTCCAGTACAGCCCAGGCTCTACCCCCGCGGCTCTGCGCTACAGACCCCCGACTCAATTCACGGGTGAGCTTGACGCACGACCAGCCCCGAGGAACAGCACCTGGATACGCGGGCCATGGTACCCAGCAGGTACCAGCCCACCAAGAGGCGTAAGAGGAGACTCGCCTAGGAGGCCTCTCTTCCAACGCTCACCGATGTGCCAGCCATCCATAGCATCATACATTGGCACACCGACGTTTCCGGACTTCACCCACGAGAACAGAGCACAGTACACGGAGCTACGAATGTGCTTAGAGACAATGATGTCCGATGTAGCTGATGAACCGTACAAGTATGCTATCCTACTGAAGCACCTCAAGGTGCCCCGAGCGCACAATATAGCGCTGGCCTATGCCACCTCTACTACCCCATACACAGCGGCTCTAGCAGCACTCGACCAAAGATATGGACGCATATGGGACTACGTAATACAAGAGATAAGGCATATTGACCGCCTACCCCCAGCCACAGACAATCGCTCACTAGATGACCTGTCTATCAAGGTACAATCCCTGGTAGGGATGCTGGGGGCGCAAAGAGAAAAGGGTATGCACGAACTGTACGCAAACTCTAATGTCGAGAGGATTTTAGAGAAGCTTCCGCCCGCCCGACAAGAGCGCTTCAGGCGGCAAAGAGACCACCGTGATCCTAACGGTCCCGAGCCATCCCTCCTAGACCTAGCCGACTTCCTGGCGAGAGAAGTCAACAGCCTACGGTTGGATACGTTCATGCGGAGCACCCCAAGCTCCAGAGAGGGACCTAGGAGAGCAAACGATGGCCGAAGATTGGTGACCGTCATGCACCAATCAGAATCAGTACCGAGCAGCAAGAACCACAGTACCCCCTCGATGAAAGAGAAGTGGAAGATGGTGTGCCCGTACTGCGAAAAGGAACACTGGTTGTCACAATGTGACACGTTCAAGAAGATGACCGCCGACGAGGTGAGTCAATGGATAAAGTCCAACCGACGCTGTTACCGATGTGCGCGCAGTCACATGGCAGCCGATTGCCGCTTAAAGAAGAGGTGTAGTCGGTGTGACGGAGCCCACCTAGATGTCCTACACGACAGTAACAGAAGAAAGCCTGCACCCTCAAGCAGCACAAAGGCAAGTGTTATGTACATTGACCCCGCCAGCAGCGGGGGCGCCCGGGTGCTCTTAAAGGTGGTCCGCGTAACACTGAGTTACCAAGATAAGGTCATGGACACTTACGCCGTCCTTGACGATGGGTCAGAGAAGACCCTTCTCCTCGCGTCCGCTGCGGCCCAGCTGGGGCTGCGGGGGAGCGAAAACCAGATGACGATTCGGACAATAAGAAGAGATCTAAAGACGATAAAGGGCGAGAATGTCTCCTTCACTATCGCAGCAAGCGGGCAGCCAGAGAGACGGTATAGAATTACTAACGCTTTCACCAGCCAAGAAATAGGCCTGTCGCAGTACACCTACCCCATCGCCAAGCTGATGGATAAATATGTGCACCTGCGTCAACTACCTATACCGCTCATAGACGGTGCCACCCCGACCCTGCTGATAGGCTCCGACCATGCAGACCTCATCGTCCCGATAGACTGGGTCCACACAGGGCCCAGAGGCTGTCCTGCAGCAGTCGAGACCCGCCTAGGATGGACATTACAAGGCCCCCTCGCTAAGTCTCTTAACCGAACAGCAGCCACTAACTGCCTCCACTCCAGAGTGACAGAAGAAGACACCACCCTCCTACAGCATGTCGAGAGGCTATGGACACTAGAGACAATGCCCTTTAAGAACGAAAAGAAAGACATTCGTTCCAAGGAAGACATTTACGCTATAGCCCTTCTCGAGCAGGGGACAAAGACAGTCAAAGTCAACGGAGTGATGAGATACGCAACTCCACTCCTGAGGCGAGAGGGTATGCCTACCTTCCACGCCCCAAAAGAAGCGACGGAGCGGTATCTATTGAACACAGAGCGGCGCCTAGCCAGAGACCCCGCTCAAGAGACGGTGTACCGCGCTGAGATTAACAAGCGAATCACAGCGGGACACATAAAGAAAACTGACTGGCGACGTCGTGCGCTGCTCCGCGCCTCCCTGATCAAAGGCGGCTTTGATCTCCGGCAGCGGGCCAGCAGCGACCCCCCAGTATTGCGCAGCCTCTCCCCAGAGGACAAGCCCCTGCTGCGGTTCCTATGGAGAGAGAGGATCGGGGATGAGCAACCAGCCATCTATCAATGGGAAGTCCTCCCTTTCGGAACCACATGCAGCCCATGCTGTGCTACGTTTGCACTGCAAAAGCACGTCGCAGAGGACCCAGCAGCTGATGAAGAGGTCCGACAAAGTGTAGGAAATCGTTTCTACGTGGACAACTGTCTGCAAAGCGTCTCGACGCCAGAAGAAGCCGAGGCCCTTCTACTCAAGCTCCGCGCCTCCCTGATCAAAGGCGGCTTTGATCTCAGGCAGTGGGCCAGCAGCGACCCGCAAGTATTGCGCAGCCTCTCCCCCGAGGACAAGGCAGCAAGCAGCAAGACCTGGATGGCGACCATCCCAGGAGAAGCCCAAGAAATGACATTAGGACTAGTCTGGCGCTTCAAAACAGACTCGCTCCATTATAAACACACACCCCTGACCAAGGAGCAGGGAAGGTCGACTGCACTACTGTTGAATGCCCACGCTGGCTCTTAGGTCAGATCGATAACTTCATAACTCATTGGTCTGCTTATCTTGACCTCAAACAGCGTCCTGTGAAGTGGTTGACACGCAGAACCAACCGAGTCTACAAAATGTTGTTGTTACCACTGACCGACAAGAGACAGCGAATGCACCGTTCCGACCCCCATCAGTCATCGACCTTAGGTCGAGTGATTGAAGTTGCGGAATCTTTTATTTTATTTGCACTGGTCCGTTACACGTATTATCACTATATGGCTTTACTTGATAATCCCATTATACAGAATCCACCTTTAGTCCTTAATGCAGGGATAAAGCCACTTATTCTATTTTGCATTAATACATAATCATATGTCTCCTAAGTACACGTATTATCACTATATGGCTTTACTTGATAATCCCATTATACAGAATCCACCTTTAGTCCTTAATGCAGGGATAAAGCCACTTATTCTATTTTGCATTAATACATAATCATATGTCTCCTAAGTACACGTATTATCACTATATGGCTTTACTTGATAATCCCATTATACAGAATCCACCTTTAGTCCTTAATGCAGGGATAAAGCCACTTATTCTATTTTGCATTAATACATAATCATATGTCTCCTAAGTACACGTATTATCACTATATGGCTTTACTTGATAATCCCATTATACAGAATCCACCTTTAGTCCTTAATGCAGGGATAAAGCCACTTATTCTATTTTGCATTAATCAAAACGCAATAGGGTGAAGTTACAAGGCAAAACACATTTCATGCTTACCCGGTCGTCTGGTCAGAAGAAAGGATACAAATCATATTTATAAAGAGGTAAATTTAATTAGAAAAAGCTAGTTACAAGAAGAGACTGAAGTGGAAAAGTGTCCATTTCAGTTAAAATATGCACAGAACAAAACATCTCATCTTTGCACGGCTTGTGCCCCGTGTCTGGCACCATTCTTCTTCTCTCCCCAAAAAGTTCCTCTCTTCATCGGCAACCGTCTCTTTTATTTGATATTGTATCGTATTTCTGATTGGTCTAAACACAGTGATGTCAAATGGTCGTCATTTCTGTTTAGCAAACCAACATACAATACATAATTCGTTATGGAGTCCTCCTTCTTTGTACTATCGTTACTGCTAGTTACCTAGTGATTTTTAAGTAACAGAAAGTCCCTTTTTCCTTCAAAACAGACAACGGCTTTGTCTGTGGTGACCACGTGATATCGCACCATGCACGAGGCCTCTCCATAGTATCTCTTAAGGATCCCTCCAGACAAACAGTTTTTACACATTATTCTTTTAGTCTTATTCTCTACTGACACTCAATTTATAAGCATGCCATTTTGAAAACTTTTACTGTACACATCAAACATTTAATTGTTATATAATTTCTTTTTTAAGATCTCCCTCTATAGATTCAAGACTCCCTGTTTTTCAACCAGCAACCCTTCCCGTCTGAAAGGGTTAACATTACAGCTCTCTCTCCTCTCCTGTTGCATCCTCAGGGCCACATTCCTCAGGTTAACTCCCCTTTCACAGACACCGGCCCCTTCTATGGAGACATTTAAAGGCTCAGTTCCATTTTTTATAAGTAGAGCCATCATAGTCTTTCCAGAGTTTAGTTTAAAGATTTATACTGGTCATATAGGAACGACCCAGGATGTCATTGTCCAAAAGTGTCACTCGTTCTGTGGCATTTCACACCCACTCTGTCATTCTGGGAGATCATTGTCCATCATCAATTGAATAATGAAGCATATAATTACATGTGAAAAATAGGTATATACGGCTATATTGGAACGACTCAGGATGTCTATTTCAAAATGTGTCATTTGTTTTGTGACACTTTACACCCACTCTGCCATCCTGTGAGGTCTTTGTCCATCGTCAATTGAATAATTGAAAAAATGAAGCATATGATTACATGTGAAAAATAGGTAAATAGGGCTATATTGTAACGACTCAGGATGTCATTGTCAAAAAGTGTCACTCGTTCTGTGGCACTTCACACCCACTCTGTCATTCTGGGAGATCATTGTCCATCATCAATTGAATAATGAAGCATATAATTACATGTGAAAAATAGGTATATACGGCTATATTGGAACGACTCAGGATGTCATTGTCAAAAAGTGTCACTTGTTCTGTGGCACTTCACAACTACCGACCACCAGACGGAGTGTATACAGAACACTCGCCAGACAATATGACCCGTTGGGATGTATTCTACCTTACACCACCAGGGCAAAGATGATTGTAAGAGCGTTATGGGACAAGGACCAGGGCTGGGACGACCCCATACCCGAACACCTTGCATCCACATGGAGAGAGTGGGAGACGGAACTCAGCTCACTCCCAGGTGTCACTATACGCCGCAGCTACTTCCCACCCACAGTGAGGCCGGAAACGTGCCAGATGGACCTGCACGTCTTCAGCGACGCCTCCGAAGTAGCCTACGGTTCGGTGGCCTACTTGCGTGCCCGAGAGGAGGGAGGAGAAATACATACTGCTTTCATCCTGGCTCGCTCAAGAATAGCCCCACAAAAGCAACAATCTATCCCGCGTCTAGAGCTCTGCGCAGCCCTAGCAGGAGCGCAACTCGCCACGTTAATCCAACGTGAACTCACCATTCCGGTGCAAAGAACAATCTTGTGGTCAGACTCCACGACAGTACTCACATGGATCCGGTCTGATTCGTGCAGATACAAGGTCTTCGTGGGAGTCAGAGTCACAGAGATTCAAGATTTAACAGAAGTAGCAAGCTGGAGGTATGTGGACACAAAACACAACCCAGCTGACGTCATCACCCGGGGAATGTCCCTGGATGACCTCACCCGTCACAACCTATACAGTGACGGGCCAGAGTTCCTCAAGCTCCCGGAAGAAGAGTGGCCTACACCCACCCCACGGGAAGCGAGTAAAGAGGAGGCCGAAAACAAGAAATCTATGTTCTGTGGATTGAACACACTCGTCTCCACAGACCCCGACATAGACGATTGCCTCACCCTAGAGAGTGCGCAGCTAAAGACATTCCTGTGGCACCACCCAGAGGTTCAGCTCACTACTGACATTACTGCAGCTGACTACGAAGAAGCAGAACTTCTTCTACTACAACGAGCCCAGAGAGACTCGTTCCCCGATGAGCTAGACTGTCTACAGGGAGCAAAGCCCGTCCCATCAGACAGCAGACTGCTCCACCTAGCCCCCGAGAGCGACGCCCATGGTCTCATCAGAGTGGGTGGTCGTCTGCGGAGAGCTCCAGACTTACCGGATGACGTCAAGTACCCGATAGTCTTAAACAGCCGACACAAGGTCACAGAGCTGATCATAAAGAAATACGACGAGGATGTGCATCACGCCGGGGCAGAGAGAGTCTTCGCGGAGATCAGACGTCGTTATTGGATACTGCAAGGGAGAGAAGCAGTGCGGCGCTTCCAGCGAACCTGTCTAGACTGTCGTAAGTGGCAAGCGCAGCCCAGTATACCCCGGATGGCTGACCTACCTCCCTGTCGCCTCCGACTCGGCGACAAGCCTTTTCACTCCACCGGTATGGACTGTTTCGGCCCGCTGTATATAAAGAAAGGAAGAGGAACCGAGAAGCGGTGGGGTATTGTATTCAAATGCATGACCACCCGAGCGATGCATATAGAACTCCTTCCAACCATGAGCACAGACTCATTCCTTATGGCCTTCCGAAGATTCACATCGCGGAAAGGCAAACCGTCTATATTATTGTCTGATCACGGGACAAACTTCAAAGGCGGAGAAAGAGAGCTGAGAGAGAGCTTCCAAGCTATGGGCCCAGAACTTAAGACCCACCTCGCTCCATCCCAGATTGACTTCCAGTTTAATCCCCCGAACGCACCTCACTTCGGTGGAACTTGGGAACGAGAAGTACGTTCAATAAAGACAGCCCTGTACGCCGTGCTTGGGGCCCAGACCGTGGCGGAAGAAGTCCTAATGACAGTCCTCACGGAGATCGAGGGAGTATTGAACTCAAAGCCCCTCGGTTACGTCTCAAGTGATGTAGCAGATGTCGACCCAGTCACCCCCAACACACTCTTGATGGGGCGGCTGGACCCCGCGCTACCACAGACAATGTACAGGCCTGAAGAAGCGAACGGCCGAAGAATGTGGAGGTACAGTCAAGTATTGGCTGACAAGTTTTGGAACAGCTTCCTACTCCACTATCTACCGTCTCTACAGACCCACCAGAAATGGGTGAAAGAGAGAGACAATTTGACAGAAGGAACAGTCGTCATGATTATCGACCAGTCACTACCCCGAGCTATGTGGCCGGCTGGCCGCGTAAGCAAAGTGATCACCGGTGCCGACGGAAAGGTCCGAGCAGCCGAAGTGCTCGTCCAGGGACGGATCTACACCCGACCCGTGGCGAGGCTAATAGAACTGCCAAGGCTCCCCGATACTATCGATGACGACCATGACCCCATGACTTTGTGAACTGCCCGACCCCTCACAACAGACATTGAGTAGTGGACAGTGCGGTTAATCTGTCTCTGCTTAGCTAATTAGGTGGGACTAATTAGGAGGCGGCTGTTACAAAGGATCAGATTAAACCGAATATATATATTTATTGATTGATATATATTGCATAGTATTTGTATATCGTTTGATATCCCTTGTATATTCCTTGTACATATACACGGAATATCCCTTTAGCCCAGACCATAATATTTCATTCTCCTATTGGACAGCGGTCCACAGGCGCCAGGGACTTACCCCCAGAGTCGAGTTCAAAGCTACCGTCAAGGCTTGTCTCAACATGCCCGGTTCTGCCCAGGACTACGAGACAGAAATGAGGCTGGCACTAGATTATTCCCCGTACATATAAATATGGCGCAGGTGAATACAGAAGTAGTTCAGTAGAGTTACCCAATAAGTTGAAGCCTCACCCACGATACAACGTGCGGTGAAGTATGGCCTGTTTGGCCCCAAATAGAGCATTGAGACCGCGTGCGAATTAATAACTGAATTGTCAGAGTTTGGCGCTATACCGTCGAGTGCGACATATTTCTATTAAGTCAGTAATAGTCTATTTGTGTATAGTGTATCGTGCGGCTAAAGTTCTACAGTGACCAGCATCACCAACGCTTCCTCGTACCAGCTAGAGTGCTTATCCAGGCTGGGCTGCTTTCATGGCGCTTTCACCCGAGGAGACCTAGACGAGAACCGTGTGGACATGTACACTGGATTAATCTACCCGACGACTACATAGCCCTTTGCGGCTGGATTATATTTGCTTTGGTCCTGTGATTTATGGAGCGGAGAATCGCCGACGCCTACACGTGTGGGATTTACCCTGTGAGGAGCCAAGTCGAGTCCGCGCCTCAGAGAGCCTGAGGCCGGCTAGCTTTCTTCACTGTGGAGCTACAGTCTACGGAGAACAGCTGTATTCGTCTGTGGATCAAGAGACTATTGCACCGTCTCCTGTACTTGGAGTCTCCTTAGTCATCGTTGACCAGACTTTCTACTACCGACAGATCCTCTACCCCTGCTGGCTTACAACCGGGGGGACCCTTCCAGTATCTCCCGCTATATATTACTAGTGTACCATAGATATAATTCCCTAAGATTCAGGTTGTATAATTACCTCCTGCGTAACCAGAGAATGGACATTCATTATTGATTTGCCTACGCATATTCCTTTGCCTTATAAGCGCATCCAAAGTATAATAGAGAAGTATATTATGTACCTTTTGCTGCAATAAATACTTGATTATACCTTTGTGTGGAACCGATTCAATGTGGGAAGTGTTCATCATATTTATATATCATGTACTGTATGGCCAGTAATTAAAGTACATAAAGCGGTAGTGGTTTAATGATACCATACTTATCAATACAGTCAGGGAATTGTACCCCTCAGTTACAGTAGTGTTTAAATAACTGTATTCTAGAAGTCAAAGAAGCTGCACACAATTTACACTGCCAGACTACCATATTGGAACTATGAGAAAAAACTGAGCTCTGTGGAAACAGATTAATAAACTATGTTCTGGTCTCAACGATACAGTCCCATCTCACAAATGTGTTTTTATATATAAAAATAATCAGCTTACTGTTTGGCTCATTTGAATATTTCCCAGCAGCACTTGCTACCTGAAAGGCAAGGGAAAAAATACAACGTTTAGACCTCCATGAAACATATACCAGAATAACTTACAACTCAATATAACAAGTTCATACTATATATTAGCTTACAAAAACATGATCATAATTTTCACACTTTGAATGTTTAACCATCAATCAGAAGGAGATAGAGAGAGAGCGAGAGAGAGGAGATAGAGAGAGCGAGAGAGAGGAGATAGAGAGAGAGAGGAGATAGAGAGAGAGGGAGGGAGGGAGAGAGAGAGCGGAGATGAATGAGAGCGTGAATTAATATCTCTCTCAAACCTCCTTTTGTCAAAAATATATATCTATTACAAACATCAATTTACAAGCTCAAAGAAATGGAGATATGTGGCTTCGACCATGCATGCCATGAGGACGCGACGCCTGCATGACACTCAACCTAACCAAATTAATCTCCCTCAAACCCGATAATAGGACATAATGTGCAAACAAACCTAAAATGGAGATGCGGCTTGACATGCATGGCACGCACGAGGGCGACGCCATGTTTACCTGCACTATAACTCACACTTGCACTTGACCCAATATCGAACACTTAATATTTTGCATGAAACAACATCATTTCGGTGTGCCATAATATTTTAATTGCACACAGCATGCATGCACGCATGGCGACGCCATGTTTACCTGCACTATAACTCACACTTGCACTTGACCCAATATCGAACACTTAATATTTTGCATGAAACAACATCATTTCGGTGTGCCATAATATTTTAATTGCACACAGCATGCATGCACGCATGGCGACGCCATGTTTACCTGCACTATAACTCACACTTGCACTTGACCCAATATCGAACACTTAATATTTAGCATGAAACAACATCATTTCGGTGTGCCATAATATTTTAATTGCACACAGCATGCATGCAGGCAGTTGTTTAAGAAGACAATGGAGACCGAGTTAGCTTAATTATACTGAACAGCCATTAACTATAAAAGATGCGCTAGCAGCTCACGCAATTTGCATCTACAAATTGCATATCCGAACAGATTAAATGACCACAGATAACCGCAAATTGGCAAATTTATAAAAAAAATATTTATACTCACATGAAAGAAACTTGACGTGCGCTGCTTCAGCTAACTTGATGGCTGCTGCTGGCTGCTGCTGCAACTCACGACATGCGGTATGCAGGTATCATCCCAGAATTCCTCCGCATCTGCGCATCTGCGCACAACAGTGGTTTCCTGTTGCTTGCTTGCAGAAATATTATTTTCACATGCCGTTTTTTCTCACTTCTCAGAGCTGAGCTAATTCTCTAAACGAATTCTTTAATATAATTGGACTTAATATATATAATATAATAACTTTATTAACATCTCTCTCATTCTCTCTGTCTCTGTCTCTCTCTCCCTCTCTCTCTCTCTCCCTCTCTCTCTCTCTCTCTCCCTCTCTCCCCCCCTCTCTCTCTCTCTCTCTCTCTCTCTCTCTCTCTCTCTCTCTCTCTCTCTCTCTCTCTCTCTCTCTCTCTCGTTCTCTCTCTCTGTCTCTTTGTTTCTCTCTCTCTCTCTCTCTGTCTCTGTCTCTCTCTCTGTCTCTCTCTCTGTCTGTCTGTTTCTCTCTCTCTGTCTCTCTCTCTCTGTCTCTCTCTCTCTCTGTTTCTCTCTCTCTCTCTCCCT
>NC_140167.1:170522267-170534767 GCF_963971535.1 Notolepis coatsorum
CAACACTAGTCTCCTCCTACTAGCTCTCCTGGGGCTTGTTCAACACTAGTCCTCCTCCTACTAGCTCTCCTGGGGCTTGTTCAACACTAGTCTCCTCCTACTAGCTCTCCTGGGGCTTGTTCAGCACTAGTCTCCTCCTACTAGCTCTCCTGGGGCTTGTTCAACACTAGTCTCCTCCTACTAGCTCTCCTGGGGCTTGTTCAACACTAGTCTCCTCCTACTAGCTCTCCTGGGGCTTGTTCAACACTAGTCTCCTCCTACTAGCTCTCCTGGGGCTTGTTCAACCTAGTCTCCTCCTACTAGCTCTCCTGGGGCTTGTTCAACACTAGTCTCCTCCTACTAGCTCTCCTGGGGCTTGTTCAACACCAGTCCCCTCCTACTAGCTCTCCTGGGGCTTGTTCAACACCAGTCCCCTCCTACTAGCTCTCCTGGGGCTTGTTCAACACTAGTCTCCTCCTACTAGCTCTCCTGGGGCTTGTTCAACACTAGTCTCCTCCTACTAGCTCTCCTGGGGCTTGTTCAGCACTAGTCTCCTCCTACTAGCTCTCCTGGGGCTTGTTCAGCACTAGTCTCCTCCTACTAGCTCTCCTGGGGCTTGTTCAACACTAGTCCTCCTCCTACTAGCTCTCCTGGGGCTTGTTCAGCACTAGTCTCCTCCTACTAGCTCTCCTGGGGCTTGTTCAAGCACTAGTCTCCTCCTACTAGCTCTCCTGGGGCTTGTTCAACACTAGTCCCCTCCTACTAGCTCTCCTGGGGCTTGTTCAGCACTAGTCTCCTCCTACTAGCTCTCCTGGGGCTTGTTCAACACTAGTCTCCTCCTACTAGCTCTCCTGGGGCTTGTTCAACACCAGTCCCCTCCTACTAGCTCTCCTGGGGCTTGTTCAACACTAGTCTCCTCCTACTAGCTCTCCTGGGGCTTGTTCAACACAGTCCCCTCCTACTAGCTCTCCTGGGGCTTGTTCAACACCAGTCCCTCCTACTAGCTCTCCTGGGCTTGTTCAGCACTAGTCTCCTCCTACTAGCTCTCATGGGGCTTGTTCAACACTAGTCTCCCTCCTACTAGCTCTCATGGGGCTTGTTCAACACTAGTCTCCTCCTACTAGCTCTCCTGGGGCTTGTTCAACACTAGTCCCCTCCTACTAGCTCTCCTGGGGCTTGTTCAACACTAGTCTCCTCCTACTAGCTCTCCTGGGGCTTGTTCAACACCAGTCCCCTCCTACTAGCTCTCCTGGGGCTTGTTCAACACCAGTCTCCTCCTACTAGCTCTCCTGGGGCTTGTTCAGCACTAGTCCCCTCCTACTAGCTCTCCTGGGGCTTGTTCAACACTAGTCTCCTCCTACTAGCTCTCCTGGGGCTTGTTCAACACCAGTCCCCTCCTACTAGCTCTCCTGGGGCTTGTTCAACACTAGTCTCCTCCTACTAGCTCTCCTGGGGCTTGTTCAACACTTGTCTCCTCCTACTAGCTCTCCTGGGGCTTGTTCAACACCAGTCTCCTCCTACTAGCTCTCCTGGGGCTTGTTCAACACTAGTCTCCTCCTACTAGCTCTCCTGGGGCTTGTTCAACACTTGTCTCCTCCTACTAGCTCTCCTGGGGCTTGTTCAACACTTGTCTCCTCCTACTAGCTCTCCTGGGGCTTGTTCAACACTTGTCTCCTCCTACTAGCTCTCCTGGGGCTTGTTCAACACTAGTCTCCTCCTACTAGCTCTCCTGGGGCTTGTTCAACACTAGTCCCCTCCTACTAGCTCTCCTGGGGCTTGTTCAGCACTAGTCTCCTCCTACTAGCTCTCCTGGGGCTTGTTCAAGACTAGTCTCCTCCTACTAGCTCTCCTGGGGCTTGTTCAGCACTAGTCTCCTCCTACTAGCTCTCCTGGGGCTTGTTCAACACTAGTCTCCTCCTACTAGCTCTCCTGGGGCTTGTTCAACACTAGTCTCCTCCTACTAGCTCTCCTGGGGCTTGTTCAACACTAGTCTCCTCCTACTAGCTCTCCTGGGGCTTGTTCAACACTAGTCTCCTCCTACTAGCTCTCATGGGGCTTGTTCAGCACTAGTCTCCTCCTACTAGCTCTCCTGGGGCTTGTTCAACACTAGTCTCCTCCTACTAGCTCTCCTGGGGCTTGTTCAACACTAGTCTCCTCCTACTAGCTCTCCTGGGGCTTGTTCAACACTAGTCTCCTCCTACTAGCTCTCCTGGGGCTTGTTCAACACTAGCCTCCTCCTACTAGCTCTCCTGGGGCTTGTTCAACACTAGTCTCCTCCTACTAGCTCTCCTGGGGCTTGTTCAACACTTGTCTCCTCCTACTAGCTCTCCTGGGGCTTGTTCAACACTAGTCTCCTCCTACTAGCTCTCCTGGGGCTTGTTCAACACTAGTCTCCTCCTACTAGCTCTCCTGGGGCTTGTTCAACACTAGTCCCCTCCTACTAGCTCTCCTGGGGCTTGTTCAACACTAGTCTCCTCCTACTAGCTCTCCTGGGGCTTGTTCAACACTAGTCTCCTCCTACTAGCTCTCCTGGGGCTTGTTCAACACTAGTCTCCTCCTACTAGCTCTCCTGGGGCTTGTTCAACACTAGTCCCCTCCTACTAGCTCTGCTGATGCTTGTTCAACACTAGTCCCCTCCTACTAGCTCTCCTGGGGCTTGTTCAACACTAGTCTCCTCCTACTAGCTCTCCTGGGGCTTGTTCAACACTAGTCTCCTCCTACTAGCTCTCCTGGGGCTTGTTCAGCACTAGTCTCCTCCTACTAGCTCTCCTGGGGCTTGTTCAACACTAGTCTCCTCCTACTAGCTCTCCTGGGGCTTGTTCAACACTAGTCCCCTCCTACTAGCTCTCCTGGGGCTTGTTCAACACTTGTCTCCTCCTACTAGCTCTCCTGCAGCTTGTTCAACACTAGTCCCCTCCTACTAGCTCTCCTGGGGCTTGTTCAACACCAGTCTCCTCCTACTAGCTCTCCTGCAGCTTGTTCAACACTAGTCCCCTCCTACTAGCTCTCCTGGGGCTTGTTCAACACCAGTCTCCTCCTACTAGCTCTCCTGCAGCTTGTTCAACACCAGTCTCCTCCTACTAGCTCTCCTGCAGCTTGTTCAACACTAGTCCCCTCCTACTAGCTCTCCTGCAGCTTGTTCAACACCAGTCTCCTCCTACTAGCTCTCCTGCAGCTTGTTCAACACTAGTCCCCTCCTACTAGCTCTCCTGCAGCTTGTTCAACACCAGTCCCCTCCTACTAGCTCTCCTGGGGCTTGTTCAACACTAGCCTCCTCCTACTAGCTCTCCTGGGGCTTGTTCAACACTAGTCTCCTCCTACTAGCTCTCCTGGGGCTTGTTCAACACTAGTCTCCTCCTACTAGCTCTCCTGGGGCTTGTTCAACACTAGTCCCCTCCTACTAGCTCTCCTGGGGCTTGTTCAACACTAGTCTCCTCCTACTAGCTCTCCTGCAGCTTGTTCAACACCAGTCTCCTCCTACTAGCTCTCCTGCAGCTTGTTCAACACTAGTCCCCTCCTACTAGCTCTCCTGGGGCTTGTTCAGCACTAGTCTCCTCCTACTAGCTCTCCTGGGGCTTGTTCAGCACTAGTCCCCTCCTACTAGCTCTCCTGGGGCTTGTTCAACACTAGTCTCCTCCTACTAGCTCTCCTGGGGCTTGTTCAACACTAGTCTCCTCCTACTAGCTCTCCTGGGGCTTGTTCAACACCAGTCTCCTCCTACTAGCTCTCCTGGGGCTTGTTCAACACTAGTCTCCTCCTACTAGCTCTCCTGGGGCTTGTTCAACACTAGTCTCCTCCTACTAGCTCTCCTGGGGCTTGTTCAGCACTAGTCCCCTCCTACTAGCTCTCCTGGGGCTTGTTCAACACTAGTCCCCTCCTACTAGCTCTCCTGGGGCTTGTTCAACACTTGTCTCCTCCTACTAGCTCTCCTGGGGCTTGTTCAACACTAGTCTCCTCCTACTAGCTCTCCTGGGGCTTGTTCAACACTAGTCTCCTCCTACTAGCTCTCCTGGGGCTTGTTCAACACTTGTCTCCTCCTACTAGCTCTCCTGGGGCTTGTTCAACACTTGTCTCCTCCTACTAGCTCTCCTGGGGCTTGTTCAACACTAGTCTCCTCCTACTAGCTCTCCTGGGGCTTGTTCAACACTAGTCTCCTCCTACTAGCTCTCCTGGGGCTTGTTCAACACTAGTCTCCTCCTACTAGCTCTCCTGGGGATTGTTCAACACTTGTCTCCTCCTACTAGCTCTCCTGGGGCTTGTTCAACACTAGTCTCCTCCTACTAGCTCTCCTGGGGCTTGTTCAACACTAGTCTCCTCCTACTAGCTCTCCTGGGGCTTGTTCAACACTAGTCTCCTCCTACTAGCTCTCCTGGGGCTTGTTCAACACTAGTCTCCTCCTACTAGCTCTCCTGGGGCTTGTTCAACACTAGTCTCCTCCTACTAGCTCTCCTGGGGCTTGTTCAACACTAGTCTCCTCCTACTAGCTCTCCTGGGGCTTGTTCAACACTAGTCCCCTCCTACTAGCTCTGCTGGGGCTTGTTCAACACTAGTCCCCTCCTACTAGCTCTCCTGGGGCTTGTTCAACACTAGTCCCCTCCTACTAGCTCTCCTGGGGCTTGTTCAGCACTAGTCTCCTCCTACTAGCTCTCCTGGGGCTTGTTCAGCACTAGTCTCCTCCTACTAGCTCTCCTGGGGCTTGTTCAACACTAGTCTCCTCCTACTAGCTCTCCTGGGGCTTGTTCAACACTAGTCCCATCCTACTAGCTCTCCTGGGGCTTGTTCAACACTAGTCTCCTCCTACTAGCTCTCCTGCAGCTTGTTCAACACCAGTCTCCTCCTACTAGCTCTCCTGCAGCTTGTTCAACACTAGTCCCCTCCTACTAGCTCTCCTGGGGCTTGTTCAGCACTAGTCTCCTCCTACTAGCTCTCCTGGGGCTTGTTCAGCACTAGTCCCCTCCTACTAGCTCTCCTGGGGCTTGTTCAACACTAGTCTCCTCCTACTAGCTCTCCTGGGGCTTGTTCAACACTAGTCTCCTCCTACTAGCTCTCCTGGGGCTTGTTCAACACCAGTCTCCTCCTACTAGCTCTCCTGGGGCTTGTTCAACACTAGTCTCCTCCTACTAGCTCTCCTGGGGCTTGTTCAACACTAGTCTCCTCCTACTAGCTCTCCTGGGGCTTGTTCAGCACTAGTCCCCTCCTACTAGCTCTCCTGGGGCTTGTTCAACACTAGTCCCCTCCTACTAGCTCTCCTGGGGCTTGTTCAACACTTGTCTCCTCCTACTAGCTCTCCTGGGGCTTGTTCAACACTAGTCTCCTCCTACTAGCTCTCCTGGGGCTTGTTCAACACTAGTCTCCTCCTACTAGCTCTCCTGGGGCTTGTTCAACACTTGTCTCCTCCTACTAGCTCTCCTGGGGCTTGTTCAACACTTGTCTCCTCCTACTAGCTCTCCTGGGGCTTGTTCAACACTAGTCTCCTCCTACTAGCTCTCCTGGGGCTTGTTCAACACTAGTCTCCTCCTACTAGCTCTCCTGGGGCTTGTTCAACACTAGTCTCCTCCTACTAGCTCTCCTGGGGATTGTTCAACACTTGTCTCCTCCTACTAGCTCTCCTGGGGCTTGTTCAACACTAGTCTCCTCCTACTAGCTCTCCTGGGGCTTGTTCAACACTAGTCTCCTCCTACTAGCTCTCCTGGGGCTTGTTCAACACTAGTCTCCTCCTACTAGCTCTCCTGGGGCTTGTTCAACACTAGTCTCCTCCTACTAGCTCTCCTGGGGCTTGTTCAACACTAGTCTCCTCCTACTAGCTCTCCTGGGGCTTGTTCAACACTAGTCTCCTCCTACTAGCTCTCCTGGGGCTTGTTCAACACTAGTCCCCTCCTACTAGCTCTGCTGGGGCTTGTTCAACACTAGTCCCCTCCTACTAGCTCTCCTGGGGCTTGTTCAACACTAGTCTCCTCCTACTAGCTCTCCTGGGGCTTGTTCAACACTAGTCCCCTCCTACTAGCTCTGCTGGGGCTTGTTCAACACTAGTCCCCTCCTACTAGCTCTCCTGGGGCTTGTTCAACACTAGTCCCCTCCTACTAGCTCTCCTGGGGCTTGTTCAGCACTAGTCTCCTCCTACTAGCTCTCCTGGGGCTTGTTCAGCACTAGTCTCCTCCTACTAGCTCTCCTGGGGCTTGTTCAACACTAGTCTCCTCCTACTAGCTCTCCTGGGGCTTGTTCAACACTAGTCCCATCCTACTAGCTCTCCTGGGGCTTGTTCAACACTTGTCTCCTCCTACTAGCTCTCCTGCAGCTTGTTCAACACTAGTCCCCTCCTACTAGCTCTCCTGGGGCTTGTTCAACACCAGTCTCCTCCTACTAGCTCTCCTGCAGCTTGTTCAACACTAGTCCCCTCCTACTAGCTCTCCTGGGGCTTGTTCAACACCAGTCTCCTCCTACTAGCTCTCCTGCAGCTTGTTCAACACCAGTCTCCTCCTACTAGCTCTCCTGCAGCTTGTTCAACACTAGTCCCCTCCTACTAGCTCTCCTGCAGCTTGTTCAACACCAGTCTCCTCCTACTAGCTCTCCTGGGGCTTGTTCAACACTAGTCTCCTCCTACTAGCTCTCCTGCAGCTTGTTCAACACTAGTCTCCTCCTACTAGCTCTCCTGGGGCTTGTTCAACACTAGTCCCCTCCTACTAGCTCTCCTGGGGCTTGTTCAACACTAGTCCCCTCCTACTAGCTCTCCTGGGGCTTGTTCAACACTAGTCTCCTCCTACTAGCTCTCCTGCAGCTTGTTCAACACCAGTCTCCTCCTACTAGCTCTCCTGCAGCTTGTTCAACACTAGTCCCCTCCTACTAGCTCCCCTGGGGCTTGTTCAACACCAGTCTCCTCCTACTAGCTCTCCCGGGGCTTGTTCAACACTAGTCTCCTCCTACTAGCTCTCCTGGGGCTTGTTCAACACCAGTCTCCTCCTACTAGCTCTCCCGGGGCTTGTTCAACACTAGTCCCCTCCTACTAGCTCTCCTGGGGCTTGTTCAACACCAGTCCCCTCCTACTAGCTCTCCTGGGGCTTGTTCAGCACTAGTCTCCTCCTACTAGCTCTCCTGGGGCTTGTTCAGCACTAGTCTCCTCCTACTAGCTCTCCTGGGGCTTGTTCAACACCAGTCCCCTCCTACTAGCTCTCCTGGGGCTTGTTCAACACCAGTCTCCTCCTACTAGCTCTCCTGGGGCTTGTTCAACACTAGTCTCCTCCTACTAGCTCTCCTGGGGCTTGTTCAACACTAGTCTCCTCCTACTAGCTCTCCTGGGGCTTGTTCAACACTAGTCTCCTCCTACTAGCTCACCTGGGGCTTGTTCAACACTAGTCCCCTCCTACTAGCTCTCCTGGGGCTTGTTCAACACTAGTCTCCTCCTACTAGCTCTCCTGGGGCTTGTTCAACACTAGTCTCCTCCTACTAGCTCTCCTGGGGCTTGTTCAACACTAGCCTCCTCCTACTAGCTCTCCTGGGGCTTGTTCAAAACTAGTCTCCTCCTACTAGCTCTCCTGGGGCTTGTTCAGCACTAGTCTCCTCCTACTAGCTCTCCTGGGGCTTGTTCAACACTTGTCTCCTCCTACTAGCTCTCCTGGGGCTTGTTCAACACTAGTCTCCCCCTACTAGCTCTCCTGGGGCTTGTTCAACACTAGTCTCCTCCTACTAGCTCTCCTGGGGCTTGTTCAACACTAGTCCCCTCCTACTAGCTCTCCTGGGGCTTGTTCAACACTAGTCTCCTCCTACTAGCTCTCCTGGGACTTGTTCAACACTAGTCTCATCCTACTAGCTCTCCTGGGGCTTGGTCAACACTAGTCTCCTCCTACTAGCTCTCCTGGGGCTTGTTCAACACTAGTCTCCTCCTACTAGCTCTCCTGGGGCTTGTTCAACACTAGTCTCCTCCTACTAGCTCTCCTGGGGCTTGTTCAACACTTGTCTCCTCCTACTAGCTCTCCTGGGGCTTGTTCAACACTAGTCTCCTCCTACTAGCTCTCCTGGGGCTTGTTCAACACTAGTCTCCTCCTACTAGCTCTCCTGGGGCTTGTTCAGCACTAGTCTCCTCCTACTAGCTCTCCTGGGGCTTGTTCAACACCAGTCCCCTCCTACTAGCTCTCCTGGGGCTTGTTCAACACTAGTCTCCTCCTACTAGCTCTCCTGGGGCTTGTTCAACACTAGTCTCCTCCTACTAGCTCTCCTGGGGCTTGTTCAACACTAGTCTCCTCCTACTAGCTCTCCTGGGGCTTGTTCAACACTAGTCTCCTCCTACTAGCTCTCCTGGGGCTTGTTCAACACCAGTCCCCTCCTACTAGCTCTCCTGGGGCTTGTTCAGCATTAGTCTCCTCCTACTAGCTCTCCTGGGGCTTGTTCAACACTAGTCTCCTCCTACTAGCTCTCCTGGGGCTTGTTCAACACTATTCTCCTCCTACTAGCTCTCCTGGGGCTTGTTCAACACAAGTCTCCTCCTACTAGCTCTCCTGGGGCTTGTTCAATACCAGTCCCCTCCTACTAGCTCTCCTGGGGCTTGTTCAACACTAGCCTCCTCCTACTAGCTCTCCTGGGGCTTGTTCAACACTAGTCTCCTCCTACTAGCTCTCCTGGGGCTTGTTCAACACTAGTCTCCTCCTACTAGCTCTCCTGGGGCTTGTTCAACACTAGTCTCCTCCTACTAGCTCTCATGGGGCTTGTTCAACACTAGTCTCCTCCTACTAGCTCTCCTGGGGCTTGTTCAGCACTAGTCTCCTCCTACTAGCTCTCCTGGGGCTTGTTCAACACTAGTCTCCTCCTACTAGCTCTCCTGGGGCTTGTTCAACACTAGTCTCCTCCCACTAGCTCTCCTGGGGCTTGTTCAACACTAGTCTCCTCCTACTAGCTCTCCTGGGGCTTGTTCAGCACTAGTCCCCTCCTACTAGCTCTCCTGGGGCTTGTTCAACACTAGTCTCCTCCTACTAGCTGTCCTGGGGCTTGTTCAACACTAGTCTCCTCCTACTAGCTCTCCTGGGGCTTGTTCAAAACTAGTCTCCTCCTACTAGCTCTCCTGGGGCTTGTTCAGCACTAGTCTCCTCCTACTAGCTCTCCTGGGGCTTGTTCAACACTTGTCTCCTCCTACTAGCTCTCCTGGGGCTTGTTCAACACTAGTCTCCTCCTACTAGCTCTCCTGGGGCTTGTTCAACACTAGTCTCCTCCTACTAGCTCTCCTGGGGCTTGTTCAACACTAGTCCCCTCCTACTAGCTCTCCTGGGGCTTGTTCAACACTAGTCTCCTCCTACTAGCTCTCCTGGGACTTGTTCAACACTAGTCTCCTCCTACTAGCTCTCCTGGGGCTTGTTCAACACTAGTCTCCTCCTACTAGCTCTCCTGGGGCTTGTTCAACACTAGTCTCCTCCTACTAGCTCTCCTGGGGCTTGTTCAACACTTGTCTCCTCCTACTAGCTCTCCTGGGGCTTGTTCAACACTAGTCTCCTCCTACTAGCTCTCCTGGGGCTTGTTCAACACTAGTCTCCTCCTACTAGCTCTCCTGGGGCTTGTTCAACACTAGTCTCCTCCTACTAGCTCTCCTGGGGCTTGTTCAACACTAGTCTCCTCCTACTAGCTCTCCTGGGGCTTGTTCAACACTAGTCTCCTCCTACTAGCTCTCCTGGGGCTTGTTCAACACTAGTCCCCTCCTACTAGCTCTCCTGGGGCTTGTTCAACACTAGTCTCCTCCTACTAGCTCTCCTGGGGCTTGTTCAACACTAGTCTCCTCCTACTAGCTCTCCTGGGGCTTGTTCAGCACTAGTCTCCTCCTACTAGCTCTCCTGGGGCTTGTTCAACACTAGTCTCCTCCTACTAGCTCTCCTGGGGCTTGTTCAACACTAGTCTCCTCCTACTAGCTCTCCTGGGGCTTGTTCAACACTAGTCTCCTCCTACTAGCTCTCCTGGGGCTTGTTCAGCACTAGTCCCCTCCTACTAGCTCTCCTGGGGCTTGTTCAACACTAGTCCCCTCCTACTAGCTCTCCTGGGGCTTGTTCAACACTAGTCTCCTCCTACTAGCTCTCCTGGGGCTTGTTCAACACTAGTCTCCTCCTACTAGCTCTCCTGGGGCTTGTTCAACACTTGTCTCCTCCTACTAGCTCTCCTGGGGCTTGTTCAACACTAGTCTCCTCCTACTAGCTCTCCTGAGGCTTGTTCAACACTAGTCTCCTCCTACTAGCTCTCCTGGGGCTTGTTCAGCACTAGTCTCCTCCTACTAGCTCTCCTGGGGCTTGTTCAACACTAGTCTCCTCCTACTAGCTCTCCTGGGGCTTGTTCAACACTAGTCTCCTCCTACTAGCTCTCCTGGGGCTTGTTCAACACTAGTCTCCTCCTACTAGCTCTCCTGGGGCTTGTTCAACACTAGTCTCCTCCTACTAGCTCTCCTGGGGCTTGTTCAACACTAGTCCCCTCCTACTAGCTCTGCTGGGGCTTGTTCAACACTAGTCCCCTCCTACTAGCTCTCCTGGGGCTTGTTCAACACTAGTCCCCTCCTACTAGCTCTCCTGGGGCTTGTTCAGCACTAGTCTCCTCCTACTAGCTCTCCTGGGGCTTGTTCAGCACTAGTCTCCTCCTACTAGCTCTCCTGGGGCTTGTTCAACACTAGTCTCCTCCTACTAGCTCTCCTGGGGCTTGTTCAACACTAGTCCCCTCCTACTAGCTCTCCTGGGGCTTGTTCAACACTTGTCTCCTCCTACTAGCTCTCCTGCAGCTTGTTCAACACTAGTCTCCTCCTACTAGCTCTCCTGGGGCTTGTTCAACACTAGTCTCCTCCTACTAGCTCTCCCGGGGCTTGTTCAACACCAGTCTCCTCCTACTAGCTCTCCTGCAGCTTGTTCAACACTAGTCCCCTCCTACTAGCTCTCCTGGGGCTTGTTCAACACCAGTCTCCTCCTACTAGCTCTCCTGCAGCTTGTTCAACACCAGTCTCCTCCTACTAGCTCTCCTGCAGCTTGTTCAACACTAGTCCCCTCCTACTAGCTCTCCTGCAGCTTGTTCAACACCAGTCTCCTCCTACTAGCTCTCCTGGGGCTTGTTCAACACTAGTCTCCTCCTACTAGCTCTCCTGCAGCTTGTTCAACACTAGTCTCCTCCTACTAGCTCTCCTGGGGCTTGTTCAACACTAGTCCCCTCCTACTAGCTCTCCTGGGGCTTGTTCAACACTAGTCCCCTCCTACTAGCTCTCCTGGGGCTTGTTCAACACTAGTCTCCTCCTACTAGCTCTCCTGCAGCTTGTTCAACACCAGTCTCCTCCTACTAGCTCTCCTGCAGCTTGTTCAACACTAGTCCCCTCCTACTAGCTCCCCTGGGGCTTGTTCAACACCAGTCTCCTCCTACTAGCTCTCCCGGGGCTTGTTCAACACTAGTCTCCTCCTACTAGCTCTCCTGGGGCTTGTTCAACACTAGTCTCCTCCTACTAGCTCTCCTGGGGCTTGTTCAACACTAGTCTCCTCCTACTAGCTCTCCTGGGGCTTGTTCAGCACTAGTCTCCTCCTACTAGCTCTCCTGGGGCTTGTTCAACACCAGTCCCCTCCTACTAGCTCTCCTGGGGCTTGTTCAACACTAGTCTCCTCCTACTAGCTCTCCTGGGGCTTGTTCAACACTAGTCTCCTCCTACTAGCTCTCCTGGGGCTTGTTCAACACTTGTCTCCTCCTACTAGCTCTCCTGGGGCTTGTTCAACACTAGTCTCCTCCTACTAGCTCTCCTGGGGCTTGTTCAACACTAGTCTCCTCCTACTAGCTCTCCTGGGGCTTGTTCAACACCAGTCCCCTCCTACTAGCTCTCCTGGGGCTTGTTCAGCATTAGTCTCCTCCTACTAGCTCTCCTGGGGCTTGTTCAACACTAGTCTCCTCCTACTAGCTCTCCTGGGGCTTGTTCAACACTATTCTCCTCCTACTAGCTCTCCTGGGGCTTGTTCAACACAAGTCTCCTCCTACTAGCTCTCCTGGGGCTTGTTCAACACCAGTCCCCTCCTACTAGCTCTCCTGGGGCTTGTTCAACACTAGCCTCCTCCTACTAGCTCTCCTGGGGCTTGTTCAACACTAGTCTCCTCCTACTAGCTCTCCTGGGGCTTGTTCAACACTAGTCTCCTCCTACTAGCTCTCCTGGGGCTTGTTCAACACTAGTCTCCTCCTACTAGCTCTCCTGGGGCTTGTTCAGCACTAGTCCCCTCCTACTAGCTCTCCTGGGGCTTGTTCAACACTAGTCTCCTCCTACTAGCTCTCCTGGGGCTTGTTCAACACTAGTCTCCTCCTACTAGCTCTCCTGGGGCTTGTTCAAAACTAGTCTCCTCCTACTAGCTCTCCTGGGGCTTGTTCAGCACTAGTCCCCTCCTACTAGCTCTCCTGGGGCTTGTTCAACACTAGTCTCCTCCTACTAGCTCTCCTGGGGCTTGTTCAACACTAGTCTCCTCCTACTAGCTCTCCTGGGGCTTGTTCAACACTAGTCCCCTCCTACTAGCTCTCCTGGGGCTTGTTCAACACTAGTCTCCTCCTAC
>NC_140167.1:170539767-170569767 GCF_963971535.1 Notolepis coatsorum
AATCTGAATCTGAATGTAGCTAGCTTCCCTAGCAACATAACGGATTTCCCTTCTCAACCAACCCATTGATAGCAAGTTAGCAACCCATATAATAGCCCTGTGATGCGGTCGTAGGCGCGACAGCGCAGCTCGAACTACCTGTTGTTTTCAATTAATTGAGTGATGTTTAACTTTCCCTGTGTCCAGTCCTTTCAACTAGCTAGGTAGTAGCAGTGAATAACTAAACATTTTTGGATCTCGATTAGCAACTAATAATTATATGACAGCCCTGCCTCCATTCGTTAACCAACCAATCAATGCTGCGCAACATCTACACGAACGGTTGCGTTGCTGTCGCTAGTTTGATTTTTGTGCTAGGTACGTGGCATCCTCTGCAACCCACTCTGCGAAGGTCGCAGATGTCGCTGAGCCCATGTTGTGTTGCTGTCGTGTTGTTGTTGTGTTGGTGTCGATCGAGCATGTAGAGCCCTTAACACATTGGATGCCACGGACGCTTTTTTTTTTTTTTTGCGTTTATCGCTTTTCTGGTCAAGCATGACCGACAGAAACAGGTTGAAAATGGGATGTAGAGCAGGGGAAGACATTCTGAGAAATGACGGCGGGTCCGGGAATCGAACTTGTGTCCCCCAGATCCGTGACGAGCACGGTTTTCCCCGACGCAGAAATAGCGCCGAGATATGCGGTGAGCTATGGGAGCTCCCCTCCACGGACGCTTTTTATCGTTAGTTCATGCCGACCTTTGAGTGCCCCCGACGCTATATAGCGTCTGTTTGCCTTTTTTTTTTTATTGGCGATTTTAATTCATATTTCATCAATCGAGCCTCGGGTTAGTGCTGCAGAGTCTCTCTGAGCTCAATTGGGAAGATCTGATCTCAGGTAAGGAATTTATTTTACCAGTCTTAGGATAATCAGACCTGTTTTCACAGAGATATAAGCTTTTGCCCTATGCGTGTGTGTGGCTGTGCGCGGTGATTCCTGATGAGGAAATGAGAGAATTGATTTTTCAGCCCGCCTCAATAGCGTGCATAAGTACACATATACTATCGATAATCTAGCGTTTATTTGAAAACTATTCATAAATAGGCCGAAAAATGACACATTTTTTGTGTATGCTCGAATATTCCAGTAAATGCCGTTTATCACGGAATCTATATATTTTCCTTGAAAACGAGGGCTTTTCAAAATGCTATAAAACGAAAATGAACCGATAGAAAAACAATCCGTTTCGACAATGTTGACTGCAAACAAGTCATTGATAAACGACAGGCAGATTAGACACATAGCCATAATTTAGGAGAGAGATTATGCGTTCACAACGCTATCATTGAAGTGGGTGCTGGCATTCAACGGGGTTTCCAATGTTAAATGGCTGGCACTCAAACTGTTAAGACAACACACCTGTCAGTCACCTGTCAGTCAGCTGTCACTACATCATGTCCTTGTATGGTGTGTATATGAGTCTGAGCCCCACAGACCACACCCACAGCACCAACACAGTTACGTTACGGTGATTCCCATTGTATTGACTTGTGTCTATTTGTACATTTTTCATCTCATGCATGTGTGTGTGTGTGTGTATATATGTGTGTGTGTGTGTGTGTGTGTGTGTGTGTGTGTGTGTGTGTGTGTGTGTGTGTGTGTGCATGAGTGTGTGTGTGTGTATATGTGTGTGTGTGTGTGTGTGTGTGTGTGTGTGCATGAGTGTGTGTGTGTGTATGTGTGTGTGTGTGTGTGTGTGTGTGTATGTGTGTGTGTGTGTGTGTGCATGAGTGTGTGTGTGTGTATATGTGTGTGTGTATGTGTGTGTGTGTGCATGAGTGTGTGTGTATGTGTGTGTGTGTGTGTGTGTATGTGTGAGTGTGAGTGTGAGTGTGAGTGTGAGTGTGTGTGTGTGTGTGTGTGTGTGTGTGTGTGTGTGTGTGTGTGTGTGTGTGTGTGTGTGTGTGTGTGTGTGTGTACCG
Source organism: Notolepis coatsorum (assembly GCF_963971535.1). Classification (NCBI taxonomy): domain Eukaryota; kingdom Metazoa; phylum Chordata; class Actinopteri; order Aulopiformes; family Paralepididae; genus Notolepis; species Notolepis coatsorum. The sequence continues at coordinate 170,541,729 of NC_140167.1, forward strand.
GGGCAGATGATGCGTGTGTTGAGGACGGGCAGGTTCTCCTTGCTGGTGGTGAAGGGGGTGATGGAGAAGCAGGACTGGGTGCTGCGACTCATCCTCCTCTCTGTGGGCGAGCAGGGGCTCTTTGCAGCTGCGCACACAGACACAATAACAACACAGACATTTACATTTACATTTACATTTAGTCATTTAGCTGACGCTTTTATCCAAAGCGACTTACAAGTTCTGTACGACAAGCCATCAGGAAGGGCACAACTCTATCAGCTGAGCAACAATGTTCATCAAAGTGTTGAGTGCTACAGTGTAGGTTAGTTTATTAGGACAAGTGCATGACAGTACGGTTAGTTAGGGTTAGATTTTTTTTTTTATATATTTTTTTTTTTAATTCAGATAATGGTTGAAGAAGTGCGTCTTTAGTCGACGGCGATGAGAACATGGATCACATGACGACCACACTCACTTTTTATAACATGTATTAGAGGAGGCACTGCACTCTGCACATGCATGTATGTGTGTGTATGTGTGTGTGATGTCCCGTGTCACTCAACACGGGACATCACATTCCATACCGTGCGGAGGGGCGGCCTGGGTGTTCCCAACTTTGAATGGACGTACATTGCCACAAGACTCAGTCATCTTCTCAACATGCTGAACAGTGACGACCAGCGCGTCAAGAGAGCAGGCCAGAGCCTCTCTGTTCTTAGACCTGCAGAGACGCAAGGTCCCCCTGGCGTGTGGGTCGGATCCAAACTTCCTGGGTTACAAGAAGAAAGCAAGTGGAAAGCTGGACAGCCGCGCCCCCGGATTCGGGGTGTGGTCTGACTGGCCAGACCTGAATGACCTATGCGGCTGGTCCAACGTGGCCCTGGAGTGGGTGGGGCCGGACTCAAGACGCTGTTAATGTTTCTGATGAGATCATCTCTGACCCTACCATCTCCGTGAAGGCCACCGTTGACATCTGTGGAACGTGGCATGAACCAATGCCCGTGGCCATCTCATGTCGGCACAACAACAACGCCAACGTCAACACTGGACTGAGCTTAAACTGCAAGGGAAGCTTGCTTGTCTCCCTGCCGCTGACCACTCTGTCTCGCACGCAGTTTTAAAAAATGTAGCTATTGATGAGAGCATCATCATTTTTACTTTAAAAGCTAGGCTACAGGTTTTACCATCAATGCTCAACCTTTCCATCTGGTTCCCTGGCAGTCATAGCCCACACTGCATACACCATGGTCACGAACAGACAACAGAAACCATGTCTCACATCCTCAATGGCTGTCATGCATACAAAGGGCTCTACATCTGTAGGCATGATAGGATCGTGGACCTGATTGCAGACAGTGTCAGTTCCACACTCGGGTCACCTGCAACATATACGCTGTATAAGCACACCAGTGTGAAGCCATATATGCTCAATCTGTGTAGGGACAATTCACTGTTCTCTGACATTTCAGCAAACACCCCCAATGTTGTTATTGTTAATGAGAATAACAGAGAGGTTCTCATACTGGAAGTTGGCTGCACGTTTGACTACAGTCTAGAGCAGGGGTCTCAAACTCAATTTACCTGGGGGCCGCTGGAGGTAGAGTCTGGGTGAGGCTGGGCCGCATCAAATATTCCACAAAAAAAGGGTTTCAAGTATTCCAAAAATGTATTAATACATCAACAAACTACCCCTTGGCCTCATCATAAAACCTCAAAAACACCAGCAACTGAGCATTCTCAGTGGTGTCAGTGGACTCATCCACAGCTATGGAAATGCACTGTGCATTTTCTTTATTCTATCACAGCCAGTATTTCAGTTATTCTGGTTGCTGTGCTATCTGAGGAGGATTTGCTTTTGTTTGCCTTCAAACATGGTCTCCATCACTTCAGTCATACATAATTTTATTATTTATGCATCAGAGAATGGCTTCTTGTGTTTAGCCAACACCCATGCCACTGAGTGAGCAGTGACACTTGCTTGCTTTTTATCGTTGTGACTAGGGATGCTCGATATTGGCTTTTTTACCGATACCGATATTCCGATATTGTCCAACTCTTAATTTCCGATACCGATATCAACCGATATCAACCGATACCGATATATGCAGGGTTTCCCCCCCCCCCCCCCCCCCCAAAAACTGAATAATTTCAGGTAACTAATAATTTCACTGGATATATATATAACAAATATTGTTATTGTTTTTTTCTTTTTTTAAACCGATACCGATATTTTCCGATATCACATTTTACTGCCGATATCGGCCGATAATATCGGTCGGCCGATAATATCGGACATCCCTAGTTGTGACATAACTTTAACAATAATTCAGCTTGCAGCTTGATATGATGATTTCATTCCATTTATTTTTGTAGTTCTTAGTGCTGAAAGGTTGCATCAAAATAACTGTGTTTTGTTTCGTATTGGCGTTTCAAATTGCGTTTCAAATTGCCACTCTTCACAAGAGCTACCGTTTCTTGGCACATTGTGCTGGTTGGAGGGAGGATGAACGCATATTTTTCAGTCCATTCACCTTTGAATTGCAGCGATTTTCACTGTTGACTTTTATTTTACTGGCCATCTTTGAACATGCCATATTTTTCGACTAGCTGCCTGCTGGTAAAAATTATGCTACTCGCTACAGTACCTGCAGATTAGACTACCTGTAAATGCGCTGTCAACTCTCGCTCTGACTCCGACCCGTTGAAAGACAACACGCATTCCGTGAAGACCCGCCCTACTCTGCTCTGATTCGCAGACTGTGGGTGGGGGGGGGGATGCTGACGGGACGCTGAATATGATTGGACCAAAGCAGTAGACATCAGTGTAAAGCACTGATGACAGGATATATTTCCTTCTACTTGGTATCACTCCGGAATCACGTTTCAACCACTAACGTTGCTGCCATGAGCCTGCGCTATGGTAGCCTACAAGTGATGAAATAAATAAAACGGCCAACTCGCGCAACGACTCGGCAACAAGTTGCGTGCGGCGGCGTGGGCCGCATTAACACTACACTTTGATGTCAAGTAGGGGGCCGCAAAATATCATCCAGCGGGCCGCAATTGGCCCGCGGGCCGCGAGTTTGGGACCCCTGGTCTAGAGGAAGCCTTTACATCCAAAATGTTAAAATATCAACTGTTAGACCATACCATATCACAACTCGGCTATAACTGTAAACTTTTAGTCTTCATATTTGGAAGCCTGGGTCATGTCCATAAGTTGGGTGTTAGAGGCCTTCAGCTGGCCGGTCTTCCGAAGAGAAGAGCCAAACAATTAGCAAAATATTGCTCAGTGTCAGCAATTATTGGCAGCCGGGCAATTTGGAGAAGACGCTGCTATCTGTACCCATGAGCTGTGTGTAGATTGTCAGGTTCATCATCCATGTGAGTCTGTAACTTTGGTTGCCACTGTGGCACGATTGTATCGGAATAACCCCACAATGTACAAGTGCACTGTTAATATTTGTGTCCTTTAAACTTTGTCTTTATGTGGACATAAATAAAATATTCTAAATGTGTGTGTGTGTGTGTGTGTGTGTGTGTGTGTGGTGTGTGTGTGTGTGTGTGTGTGTGTGTGTGTGTGTGTGTGTGTGTGTGTGTGTGTGTGTGTGTGTGTGTGTGTGTGTGTGTAAGATAAGATATTCTTTTATTGGGCGGCTATGTGGTGCAGTGGGCAAGGCGCTCACCACGAATACTGGAGACTGGGCTCGAACAGATCATCTCCCTGTTCGAGCCCAGCGCTCCACATTGCTTTCAGTTTAGCTGGTCGTCCGCACTAATATACATTTGCGGTATTAGGGGGAGGGAAACTGATGGGTGGGGATCGGGCGTTGTGGACAGCGACTCCTACAGGTTGGTTGGTGCGCCTGCGCAGCAAAATCAGGAAGCGACGGGGGCGGGGCCCCTCCAAAGCCCAGACCCCTGACACTGAAAGATCGAGCCGCGCAGGTGGAAAGATGCGACTGCTATTACCTCGAGTATCGGAGGGGACTCGTGCTATGTATGACTTAGTCCACATTGCAGCCGGCTTGTGGGAGGCAAGAAACAGCGTTCAAAGACAGGGGAGGGTTGAATTGGACGATACGAAAATTGGGATGGGAGAAAAATAGAAAATGGGAGAAAAAAGTGGATCAAAAAAGATATTCCTTTATTGATCCCCTTGGGAAATGTGGGCGTCATAGCAGCATGGGGGAGGGGGGAGGGGAGGTACAGGTATGGGCAGGGTAATATATAGGCAATAAAATGAGATCGGAATATAAAAAAACTAGACAAATATACAGTGTAAACAATATAATTAACCCTGCATATAAAAATAGGAGAAAAATAGGAGTAAATATAGTGGAGTCTGAGGAGCTGTTATGTGTGTGCATGTGCGTGTGTGTGTGTGTGTGTGTGTGTGTGTGTGTGTGTGTGTGTGTGTGTGTGTGTGTGTGTGTGTGTGTGTGTGTGTGTGTGTGTGTGTGTGCATGTGTGCGTGTGTGTGCGTATGTATGTGTGCGTATGTATGTGTGTGTGTGTGTGCATGCAGCGTTCATTGGCTCGGTCTGAGCAGCTAGAACACTTCCTTAGATAAAACAAAGTAACCAGGCAGGACTGAACAGAGACAGGATGTACAGTATGAGACGTTAGGAGCCGGATCCTCCGTCAGTAGTTTGTAGGCATCTGCAGAGTCACCAGTTAGTTAGTCACTAGTTAGGAAACCTTTTTTCTCGGCTGACCAAAACTAACTGCGACGTCGTACTTAGCTCTCTCTGTGTTCAGCGAGACTAATGTCTAATGTGTCCAGGTTGGTTGTAGTTAGGGATGCACCGAATGGGAAATTCTTGGCCGAAACCGATACCGAAAATAGGAAACAGTTGGCCAAAAACCGAATGCCGAAAGGCCGAAAATGATTCATAGAATAGATTTTTTTTTTACCAATGTTGTGGAACATTATGATTATGGAAAAATATATGATTATGGCAAAACTTAACTTAAATAATAAATAATCACTATTATGGGTCCATAAAACATTTATTCAGCACTTCTGAATGCATACAGTACATTAATTCCAAGTCAAGTGCATTTTCTTTTCTCTGTAGGATAACTACAAAGTGCATTCAGAACAAAGCCAATGTGCTTTAAAACTGCATAAAGATCTGCACACATGAGAGGGAGAATAGCTTATAGCAGACTTAATGGTGTTACTGTAGTGGCTACAGTAAGCATTTTATATAAAAGTACCCCCTCCAATGTACAGTAAATTACCTAGTATGGTTGTCAATATTCCAATGTACAGCTTTGCTTGTACAGTTGTACAGTGTTTCCCCCCCAACCCCTCCTACCCAACACCCCCCCCCCCCCCCCCCTCCTCCAATGTACAGTTTCTACGTCAAATGTATATACTCCCTTTTCTGGACTCTTTTTGTATCACAAACAGTACTGTATTTGCAAATCTGGTATGTCATAAATGTATAGATGTAGCAGTACTGTCTATCTGTATGTCATGTATGTCATATATGTCCTGATGAATTGAAAATGGGGGACCCTGATGTAAACAAGACGAAAGTCTTTCTCTGGTCTGCATCCCCTTAACAATTGTGTGTATTGAGCTGTACTGTATTGTACCCATTCTGCAATCTGTTAATAAAGTTTTCAATCAATCAATCAATCAATCAATCAGAGAGAGAGAGAGAGAGAGAGAGAGAGAGAGAGAGAGAGAGAGAGAGAGAGAGAGAGAGAGAGAGAGAGAGGGAGGGAGAGAGAGAAAGAAAGAGAGAGAGAGAGAGGTAGATAGATAGATAGAGAGAGAGAGAGAGAGAGAGAGAGAGAGAGAGAGAGAGGGAGAAGACATGTGTGACTGCCGCCATGGCGGACATCTGTGCTCTACTGAGCGCACCTTTCTAGTCCCCAGATGAATGTGCTCTCTTGACTTTGGCACAGTAGACGCAGGACGTGTATGCTCGAGAATGATAATAATAATAATGCTCTTCAGATTATATTATCAACGACAGACAGTGTCAATGTGAGAAACACAATCCCCCCCCCTATCGCTCTGAAGAATATGCATATTAGATCACTCAGTGATTAACCGCGACAGGCATAGTAAATAAGGATATAAAGCATGTTAAAGACGCATTTATTGGACGCGTTGCACGCAGAGTTTACATAGAAACAGCGCGACTCCCGACAGCGCGACATCATCACAACAACACGCGTTAGGTTACAGGTTGTTTCTGTTTCGGTAATATATTTTCGGTGAACAAATTCTTTCGGCCAAAAGCCGAAAGGCCATTTTTTGCCATTTTCGGTGGTGGCCGAAAATTTCGGTGCATCCCTAGTTGTAGTAGGTAAAGGGAAGGAGATGAGGAGACGAGGAGAGGGCGTGAGGTAGGATGACACTGCTGGAAAATGTGTGGAAGGAAGGAAGCAGCCCCATGATAAACAGGAAGAGCTTCTGTCCCGAAGACAATGACACATCCTATGGCAGGCAGGCGCTCTCTCTCGTGCACACACACACTCTCTCTCTTTCCCTTGTGCACACACACACACACACACACACACACACACACACACACACACACACACACACACACTCTCTCTCTCTTTCCCTTGTGCACACACACACACACACACACACTCTCTCTCTTTCCCTTGTGCACACACACACACACACACACACACACACACACACACACACACACACACACTCTCTCTCTTTATCTTGTGCACACACACACACACACACACACACACACACACACACACACACACACACACACACACACACACACACACACACACACACATGTACAAAACAGACACAGACATAAGAGGACCATGTCATCACAGTTTCCATGTTTAGAACCATTCATTTTTAAACAGTTCCCCACTGCTGCAGACAGACACTGTAGATAGATACATATAGAGACAGACAGACAGACAGACAGACAGACAGACAGACAGACAGACAGACAGACAGACAGACAGATAGAGACAGACAGACAGACAGACAGACAGACAGACAGACAGACAGACAGACAGACAGACAGACAGACAGACAGACAGACAGACAGACAGACAGACAGACAGACAGACAGACAGACAGAGACAGACTGACAGAGACAGACAGACAGAGTAGAGATACACAGAGAGACAGACAGCCTGGCCTCATCAGATAACACAGAGAGACAAGGTTCCTCAACGCACTTCTCGCGCTAATCCCTCCGTTTATTTATGACAGGAAGCCCGATTTGCGTCAGCAGTGCTTTTTCCATTCGCCGTGCGCCTGGGTTCCAGGGTGCCACAGTTCCACTAGATGGCGCCATTTATATCCTGTGTGATTTCCTCTCCTGCCCATCCATCCCTTTCATTGGGTGGCAGGAGAAGCCCTTTGACAGCCCCATCATTATTCTCGTTAACGCTGGCAGAAAGGGAGACAAAGCTGGCTGTTTATCTTGGGAACCGCGGATCACACCGGCCAGACTTCATAACCTCTGTGGGAGTGAGGACAGCTGAGTCCTGCCGAGTCCTGTGCCATCGATCCGTTTGTCTCTCGCCGCCTGCTTTCCGCAGAGGAGGGGAAGGCCAAGAGTCAATGCGTATCGTTTCCAAAGTAGAGGCGGCCTCTGGTGCAGCGAGGAATCTCCGTGTTAATAGAGCCGGCGTGACAGCAGTTTGGAACGGGACCAGCTGGCCAGAAGTCGGGGGGGGAAAGGGCCAGACGGGGTGGAGGCTTGGACCGGGGCGGACGAGCCGTGTCAGGGATTCTGAACAGGGTCAAAGGTCAAAACAGGTGGATATCTCAAATGGGACCGGGCCTCTTTCTTTCTTTTTTTTCTTTTTTTCTACCCAGGGAATGGTAAATGGACTGCATTTATATAGCAGCATTTATCCAAAGCGCTTCACTTGTCATAGACATTCACACACCGATGGCGGAGGCGACCATGCAAGGTGCCAACCTGCTTATCAGTTGGAGCAGTTAGGGGTTAAGTGTCTTGCTCAAGGACACTTCGACACATTGCCGGGAGGAGCTGGAATCGAACCGGGAACCTCCGGATTACCAGACGACTGCTCAACCTCCTGAACCACTGTCGCCCCATATTATATGTACAGTGTAATATGTACAGTGATGCAGGTATAAAGACACTATGGTAGTAAGTCATACTGGCCAGCAGCGTAACTAGTAAGAGTAGGGAGTATGTACAGATATAGATATATCTACAGATATGTAAAAAGGATATTATGCAGGTGTTGTTCAGCACCACCTTACTTCATATTCACACACAGTCACACACATCTAGGCCTGGCAGATACCCAGTAGACAGTAGATAGATACATGGAGAGACAGACAGACAGAGTAGATAAACACATAGAGAGACAGACAGACACAGTAGATAGATACCCAGTAGAGTAGAGACAGACAGACACAGTAGAGATACACAGAGAGACAGACAGACACAGTAGATAGATACATAGAGAGACAGACAGACACAGTAGAGATACACAGAGAGACAGACAGACACAGTAGATAGATACATAGAGAGACAGACAGACACAGTAGAGATACACAGAGAGACAGACAGACACAGTAGAGATACACAGAGAGACAGACAGACACAGTAGATAGATACATAGAGAGACAGACAGACACAGTAGAGATACACAGAGAGACAGACAGACACAGTAGATAGATACATAGAGAGACAGACAGACACAGTAGAGATACACAGAGAGACAGACAGACACAGTAGAGATACACAGCGAGACAGACAGACACAGTAGAGATACACAGAGAGACAGACAGACACAGTAGAGATACACAGAGAGACAGACAGACACAGTAGATACATACATAGAGAGACAGACAGACACAGTAGAGATACACAGAGAGACAGACAGACACAGTAGAGATACACAGAGAGACAGACAGACACAGTAGAGATACACAGAGAGACAGACAGACACAGTATAGATACACAGAGAGACAGACAGACACAGTAGATAGATACCCAATAGAGAGACAGACAGACACAGTAGATACATACATAGAGAGACAGACAGACACAGTAGAGATACACAGAGAGACAGACAGACACAGTAGAGATACACAGAGAGACAGACAGACACAGTATAGATACACAGAGAGACAGACAGACACAGTAGATAGATACCCAATAGAGAGACAGACAGACACAGTAGATACATACATAGAGAGACAGACAGACACAGTAGAGATACACAGAGAGACAGACAGACACAGTAGATAGATACCCAATAGAGAGACAGACAGACACAGTAGATACATACATAGAGAGACAGACAGACACAGTAGAGATACACAGAGAGACAGACAGACACAGTAGAGATACACAGAGAGACAGACAGACACAGTAGATAGATACCCAATAGAGACAGATAGACACAGTAGATACATACATAGAGAGACAGACAGACACAGTAGAGATACACAGAGAGACAGACAGACACAGTAGATACATACACAGAGAGACAGACAGACACAGTAGAGATACACAGAGAGACAGACAGACACAGTAGAGATACACAGAGAAACAGACAGACACAGTAGATAGATACCCAATAGAGAAACAGACAGACACAGTAGATAGATACCCAATAGAGAAACAGACAGACACAGTAGATAGATACCCAATAGAGAAACAGACAGACACAGTAGATAGATACATAGAGAGACAGACAGACACAGTACAACCACAGCTACTACTACTGTTGGCCACTGAGCTCCTCTGTTGGGAGCAGTTTGGAGGTAAGTACAGTACCTTGCTTCAAGGGCACATCAGTGGTAGTATTCCAAGGCAAGGTTACACATTACATTATAGTTTGGAATGCAGCCAGGTCAGCCAGGTTAATGAGTGAACATTGAGCTGTATTAGTATTAGTGTATTATTAGGGTTGAAAAGGTTGTACACCCGCATTTCATTGTATACTTGTATGCCGTGACAATTAAAACTTTTGACTCTTGACTTGACTTGACTTGTTACTTTAAAAATGTAATCCCTAACAGATTACCTAAATTCAATTGTATTTAGCCATCAATGTAATCCACTGGAAGACTTAAATTTAGACTTAATCTGACTACTTTCGGTTTATAATTTGTCAGTTTGTGAGTTTGTATTTTCCCCAAGGGGATCAATAAAGAAATATCTTATCTTATCGTATCCAGAATCTGATCTGACAAACTATTACAATTTACAATCTATAAATTGAGTAGTGTTACTATAATACAATCATTATTAACCATTATTTTAACATGTGCGAAAGAAAGTTAGTATAATCTCTGCAATCTGCCATACATCCCATTCACACAAGTTTCTGAGGGATCCAGCAAGTAATCACAGACACTTTCAAAGGTCTCTGTCTACCACATACTTGTGTGGAAACAATAGGAATGATGTGGATATGGGTACAGGTCTGAGTATTATAATAGGCTAAGTGTTGGCCTATTATTAAAACAACTGCAGGAACAAATGCGTAACAAGTGCGTCAACATGTCGACCTCCTGCTCAGCACAGCTGGCTGCTGGCAGTGTGATCCTCACTGACACCAACACATCTCCACCCTGCACACATTCCTCCTCCCTGTCAGTAGTTTTGTGTTGCAGTCATCAGTAGTAAAAGACGTCATTAGCACGCTGTCTTCACTTGCTGGACCTGGTATGAGCAGCACTTAGGACCCATGCCGTCCCCCATCTTATAGGTACCATAGATGCCTGGTATCTATAGAACCTGATTACAATTATGTTACCTATTCATTTATTTATATATTTATTTTTTACATCTGATGACTGTAATCCCATGCCATGTGATCCACTACGTCCCTGCTCTATGTATTATACTCACAGGGTCTTGTTACTACCTAGTTTGATTTGATTTGATTTGATATTTTTTATTTTCCTGTCTTACATACAGATGTATGCCCAGCCCATATGGGCTTACAAGACACATAACAATAAGTATATAATAATATACTTTACCAATTACTTAACAAATGACATATAGACCAAGATGGCCATAAGAAAATACAAGTAACCCAGTACTGTGTATTATACTCACAGGGTCTTGTTACTACCCAGTACTGTGTATTATACTCACAGGGTCTTGTTACTACCCAGTACTGTGTATTATACTCACAGAGCCTTGTTACTACCCAGTACTGTGTATTATACTCACAGGGTCTTGTTACTACCCAGTACTGTGTATTATACTCACAGGGTCTTGTTACTACCCAGTACTGTGTATTATACTCACAGGGTCTTGTTACTACCCAGTACTGTGTATTATACTCACAGGCTCTTGTTACTACCCAGTACTGTGTATTATACTCACAGGGTCTTGTTACTACCTAGTACTGTGTATTATACTCACAGGCTCTTGTTACTACCTAGTACTGTGTATTATACTCACAGGGTCTTGTTACTACCCAGTACTGTGTATTATACTCACAGGGCCTTGTTACTACCCAGTACTGTGTATTATACTCACAGGGCCTTGTTACTACCCAGTACTGTGTATTATACTCACAGGGTCTTGTTACTACCAAGTACTGTGTATTATACTCACAGGGTCTTGTTACTACCCAGTACTGTGTATTATACTCACAGGGTCTTGTTACTACCAAGTACTGTGTATTATACTCACAGGGTCTTGTTACTACCTAGTACTGTGTATTATACTCACAGGGTCTTGTTACTACCTAGTACTGTGTATTATACTCACAGGGCAGAGCCTCCAGCTCCTTGGTGTCCTCGTCCTTCTCACTTTCTCTGTTCTCCTCCTCGCTCTCCTTCCTGAGCTCCAGAGTAGTCGGCAGCTCCTGCTCCTCTGTGTGGGCGTTCTGCTCATCCACCACTGGAGAGAGAGAGAGGAGGGGAGAGAGGAGGGGAGAGAGAGGAGAGGAGAGAGGAGGGGAGAGAGGAGGGGAGAGAGGAGGGCAGAGAGAGGAGAGGAGAGAGGAGAGCAGAGAGAGGAGGGCAGAGAGAGGAGAGGAGAGAGGAGGGGAGAGAGGAGAGCAGAGAGGAGGGGAGAGAAGAGGGCAGAGAGAGAGGAGAGGAGAGAGGAGGAGAGAGGAGGACCGTTAGAGGGATAATCATCAAAGGGAATTTTTCTAAAACTATTTATATTATAGACCTATTCGCTGTTTACAAACATACCGTGTTCGAGCCAATCAGCAATACCAACTGAGTCACGTGACTAAGTTGCCCCCTACCTGCGCGAGCTGCTGCACTAAAATAAGTACAACAGGGCTCTATGGAGAAACCATGACACTCCCCTGACTAAAAGTTGTTTCAAACAAAAATGGCTGGGTGTCATTTTGCCAAATCAGCATTTTTTGTATTTGTATTTATTGGTTTAAAATACAGAGACAGTGCATATTAAGGAACATTTTACTGTAAATATGCCAGTTTAGCCAGGTTGGCTAATTTTCAACTGTAGTCTCTGGGGCAGGTGACATGATCACTACAATAATTAAAACACAGTAGGAATCAGTATTGGTTACAATACACTAAAATACATACAAATAAATACATTAAAATACATTACAATACATCACAACCCCTCAGTTAAAATGGTCGCACACTTGACCATCTCTCAACCATGATTTTAAGTTAGTTTTAAATTAAATGTAACTTTGATACTCCCTGAGCCGTATTGGCAGACTGTTCCAGGTGTGGGCTGCTCTCACGGAAAAGGCTGCCTGACTAAAAGCAGACCTCCTGTTTGGGACTACACAGTCCCCTCTGACTACAGAGGGCCCTCATTTATCAACAATTCTTAGAAAGTGTTCTATTTTCATACGTAAGCACAGAATTTAGAATGTGTGTACGCACAGAAATATTGGGAGTTATCAACCGTGCGTACACGGGTCCTACGCACACTCCGTGTTGATAAATACCTCTTTGTTCTACCGTCAATGATCGTGCACGATTATCCATATATGGTAATGAAACCCCCCCATGGGATGTGAAATAATGGACTGACCCGAGCGAACTATGAGAAACTCCACGAGCGAGATTGTTCACGGAGCGGAGGCGCTGCCGAACCAAGAAGACACAACCCGTGTTATGGGATAAATAAAAGGCTGGCGGACTTGTACATGGTGATGTCAGATATCAACGGCTCCCTAAGACCATTGCTGCAATTCTGCCTGGACAGCTCAAAATACTAATAAAGACCGTTCGTTAACCACTGTTTGGCGTTGGTGTGTCATTATTATAACCATGCTGGAATATGAATGCCTTTATTCGTGTAGTTCGATTGGCTACCGGGTATAATATGATTTGTAGAGGCATATGATACAATCTATTTTGTTGTCGGTATTAGGTAGCCTATATGAATTACATATAATAGCAGCCATAGCCTACATTATGCAACTTAACTTGCGCATATATAATAGCACATGGCACAGCCCTGCGAACCCTGCACAACAGTAAACTAACTTGATAATTAATCTAGCTGTTGTATCTTTTTTTTTGTATTTAATTTTTTTATTATTTTTTAAACAAACACATAAACAAACATGACAACACACGATTAGATATACAAGCATTGTAAAACAGTGTACATCCGTTAACTCATCGTTTGGATAAATGTCTTATACAAGATATACCCCTAATACCTGCTATCTATTCCCCTACACATTATGCTCTTGCTTGCACCCCCCGCCCTGGACCCCCCCATGGATAATCCGTCCATTATCCTTCGCTCCTAACCAGACATTACCATTAAATGCTAGCTTTTATTCTCTCCACCACTTCTAACCACATTGTCAATTTGGATTCATTGAGACCCAAAATTCTTGCTGTAGATATTTCTAGATAAATCACATCGAGATATGTAAGAATCCAGACCTTTCGGCAAATTTTTTCCGGTTGAAACCATCGTGATGCTATCAGTTTTTTAGCCACTGTAATACCAGATAAAACCAATCTCTTTTGTTGTATAGGTACTGCATATTCAAAAACATCATTCAGCAGTAATATAGAGGGGTGTACAGGTATATTCAAAATTAAGAGATTTGATAATTGCTGGGTCACTTCTTCCCAGAATATCTTAACTGGTGGGCAGTCCCAATACATGTGCATAAATGTCCCCTCGTCCCCATTTGTACATAAGGAGCATTTGGAGTCTTGTTTAAGACCCATTCTGTTCAGTCTTATAGGAGTCAAGTATGTCCTATGAATATAGTTAAGATTGATTTGTTGATGGTCTGGGTTCCTTGATGCAAGTCGAACATTTGCCCAGGCTTCTTGCCAATCAAAATCTTTTTCTAGGTCTGGTATATCCCTCCTCCAAACAGAGTCTAGGTGGAGGGTTTCATACGAAGCCGTTAGTAATTGATGATAAAAATCTGATACAAAACCTCTCGATGTCTCTCTTTCATAGAAACATTTGTGGTATCTGTGGTGTGCAATTGGTATCGTTAATGGAACACTGTGAGCCTTCAAACATGCCAATAACTGTGCGTAAAAATAATATGTGGACTTGGTGAGATTAAATTTTTTGCGTATTTCATCGAAACTACAAAAACCCTGTTTGTTGAAAACGTCTCCTAATGAGTGTATGCCTTGATTTTCCCATCTAGGGAATCTTATAGGTCGTTTTCCAATCAAGAGTGCATTGTTATTGAATAAGGGAGTATGATTATGCCATTTATGTGGATTAGAATATTTTTTTTGTGTTTCACGCCATATCCGGATCGCATGTGTAATTATGGGGCCAAATTTCAGTTCGCATTGCTTAATTGATATTTTGGTGTATACTATGTCCTGCAGTCTCTGTGGTGCTACTATATTTACTTCTAAATTTCTCCAGGATACTGATGCTTGGGGTTCAAACCAGGTTGTCAGTGGTCTTAAAGTGTACGCCGTTGTAGCTGTTGTATCTTTACGCTTATGAAAACATTAAATAATATGTATAGGCTATATGCCGTCGCTTTGCATTAATAGCCTATATTCACAAATGGCATTTAATGGCTATCCGACTCCTCGCTATCCTCGCTGACGGACCAGTATACCTTATATCATATCATATTCCTATATGTCTCCCAGGAATCATGGGGCTCTGGCGAATAAAGGTTTGGAAAGACCCTGCTATGATAGCCCATCCTTTATAATGACTGTTATAGGCTATTTCATTTACAGTTTACTCTATCAGCCTACCCAGCATGTAATACGTTCTTTGTTAGAACTCAACTCGTTATTATTTTGCGCATAGATTGCAGAAATACAGGAACGTTTTGATTTATATTTAAAAGGCTTTGACATTGTAAAACTAAATAAGTGGAATTCTGTAAGCAGAATACCAGTCATATCACCCACACGATATATGCTCTGTATCCAGAGCATGTATGCTTTTCATTCATTTAAGACACATTTATTGCAAGGGTTTTGTATACACATACTACACTCAACAAATAACCTCTGTTCTCGTTGCAATGTGTTTTTTATTCTTTCTAGAAGGGGGAACACCCACACTATATCGTGGGTGTTCATATGACTTGTATTCTGCTTACAGCTTCGAAATTCCACTTGTTTCGTTTAACAATGGCAAAGCCTTTAAAATATAATCAAAACGTTCCCGTATTTCTGCAATCTATGCGCAAAATAATAACGAGTTGAGTTACGAGGAGCGCAGTCAGTACACCCTGTATATTCCGATAACGCTATATATAAATCATGCTGCATTCATTTGGAGAGAAAGACCTATTATCCCAAATGCTATTTATAGGGTTTTTACCATAATTACACTACTGTTTCTATTTTACAATGAACTATAATGAATTACGGGCCATACAGAACACGCCAGTGTGGAAACTAATACACGGAAGCTTATTTCCGCGTTGTAATATTCATATTCTACCACCGGGCGCCAGCTACGCATGCTCCGAGCTGTGCGTAGATATACGCACAAAGTCAAGCACAAGTTCAAATTGATAAGTCCCACACTTTGCTTAGAAATTATCGTACGCACGGGTTACACACATATCTTTGCGTACGCAACGTTGATGGTATATCTGTCAGCAGATGCTTTCTGTTTTATGAAAGTACAGAGGGGGGGAGGAGCCAAGCCATGTAGGATTTTATAGGTAAGGCAGGCATCTTTGAATTTGATGAGATTGTCCCAGCTCAGTAGGTTCTGGTTTGTTATGCTATGACGTAGCATGGCAGTGAGTGTGAGTCTTTCACCTTTTACATATCTAGCTTTGGCATGGATTGATTCTTTAGATCGCTAGCATGGCTAACAAATTCAAATTATATTGTAGTCTGCCCCGTTGTTATGACCAGGACTACATACCAAGGTACACTGAGTCTCACGTATACAGCGAACAGGTCTATGCATATTGTGTGTGAAATATCACATGTTAAATAATCCCACTGATGGGATTTAATATGTTGTATATTTATTGGACTGCAGGGTAGTGGGAAGTATGATATCAAAGCAAAACTACTTTTCTAATGATATTCCCTAAATTATTTCAGATCTCGTGTTTTTTAATTATTAATCTAAACACACAATCAAACCCCTCAGATGAAGAGCCGAGTAGGTTGTAAGATTTTCTTTGTAGCCCATGTATTCAACCCTGATCACAGTGTAAATGTGACGCAGCACCTGAAGATGCTCTATCGTCTCTCACTGTGATCTTTAGGTACTTGGGTTTAAAAAACGTATATGGGTCTTTTCAATTCATAATAGAATTCAATTCATAATATGAAATAATATCAAAACAGGATACGATCACAATGAAGAGATGATTAGTGGTAAATATGGATATATATTTATATTAATATATTTATATATGGATATAGTAGTACCCCACCCTATGACTTAGTGCATGATCTGAGTACCTTTCTCTGCCTGCTATATGACTTAGTGCATGATCTGAGTACCTTTCTCTGCCTGCTTTATGACTTAATGCATGAGCTGAGTACCTTTCTCTGCCTGCTTTATGACTTAGTGCATGATCTGAGTACCTTTCTCTGCCTGCTTTATGACTTAGTGCATGATCTGAGTACCTTTCTCTGCCTGCTCTATGACTTAGTGCATGATCTGAGTACCTTTCTCTGCCTGCTCTATGACTTAATGCATGATCTGAGTACCTTTCTCTGCCTGCTTTATGACTTAGTGCATGATCTGAGTACCTTTCTCTGCCTGCTTTATGACTTAGTGCATGATCTGAGTACCTTTCTCTGCCTGCTCTATGACTTAGTGCATGATCTGAGTACCTTTCTCTGCCTGCTTTATGACTTAGTGCATGATCTGAGTACCTTTCTCTGCCTGCTTTATGACTTAGTGCATGATCTGAGTACCTTTCTCTGCCTGCTCTATGACTTAGTGCATGATCTGAGTACCTTTCTCTGCCTGCTTTATGACTTAGTGCATGATCTGAGTACCTTTCTCTGCCTGCTCTATGACTTAGTGCATGAGCTGAGTACCTTTCTCTGCCTGCTTTATGACTTAGTGTATGATCTGAGTACCTTTCTCTGCCTGCTTTATGACTTAGTGTATGATCTGAGTACCTTTCTCTGCCTGCTCAATGATCTGCCGGACGGCTTTCTTCAGGCTGTTCGCTCTGAGCATCAGCTGCTCTTTGCCTTTTAAGAGACGGTGCGGCGAGCGACGTCCTCCCTTCTCCGTCTCCTCCTCCTCCATCTTCTCCTTCAGCTCCGTCAGGCTCTCCTCGCTGGCCTCCTCCTCTTCCTCCTCCTCCTCCTCCTCCTGCTCCTCCTCGACAATGGGAGGGGTGGAGTGGGGGAGAGGGGGCAGGGTCGGGCACTCCGTGTTGAGGGTCTGGAGGAGGGAGTCCAACTTCTCGTTCAGAATGGTGCACTAAGGGGAGAGGTGAGGAGAGGAGAGAGAGGGAGATAGAGGTGAGGAGAGGATAGAAGATGAAATAGAGGTGAGGAGGGGAGGGGAGAGGAGATGTGAGGAGATGAGAGGAGAGGAGAAGAGAAGAGAAGAGAAGAGAAGAGAAGAGAAGAGAAGAGAAGAGAAGAGAAGAGAAGAGAAGAGAAGAGAAGAGAAGAGAGGAGAGGAGAGGAGAGGAGATGAGAGGAGAAGAGAGGAGGGGAGAGGAGAGGAGAGGAGAGGAGGGGAAAGAAGAGGAGGGGCAAGGAGAGGAGAGGAGGGTAGAGGAGGGGAGAGGTGAGGAGAGGAGAGGAGAAGAGAGGAGAAAAGAAGAGAGGTGAGGAGAGGAGAGGTGAGGAGATGAGAGAAGAGGAGCGGAGAGGAGAGAAGAAGAGAGGAGAGGAGAGGAGAGACAGTGTTAACTCTAACAGCGATAGCACAACGTTACCATCTCATTAGGACCAAAAAGGAAATACACTTTACTGTGACATCCTTGCTGTTTTTATTTAGGTTCAATGTAAAGTTGTCAAATACACAAAAACTAAAACTGTAGAATGTACGCCAACTGTAGAATGTACAACTATGAGACATTCAGTAAAAAACAGTTTACTTGTTTACTGTTTGTAGTCTCTCTTTGTAGTATTTGTTGTGGAACTCACTTTGAGAGACATGTCACAGTCCTCCAGGCCGTCAGGGATTTTGTCGTGGATTTTTCCCACTTTGGCAACAAAGTCCTTCACTGTCTCACACAGGATCCTAGGGAGTAGGAGGACAGTGTTACAATGTTATCCTGCATGTACACGTAACATAAAACTGCAATTAAAAGCAGAGTACCATATAGACACCTCTCCCTTTTACTGGCCAGGTGTGGTGACACGTTTTGGCGGCTGGTCTCAATTACAAACCGGGTCTACATTAATTGTTTATCTGGTTTCCATTGACACTGCAAAGCAGTTTATTTATTTATAAATGCTTACTTGCATTTGGCGGAGCCAGGCGTTCATGGGGTGAGACGTGTTTCACGGGAGCTCCCTATTATCGTGCGGAAAACACTGTCACCCCACTAGTCTTTATTTTATTTTTATTTGTTATTGGTCTTTTTGTTGAGTGGTCGAGCATCTACTACTTTCATCGACCTTTTTTCAACTTTTCACGATGTCGAAGGGAACCAGAGCCATGATCACTTCAGCCGACAAAATGGCACCGAGCCCGTCCTCGCTTTCGCCTGAGATAAGTGAAATTCTCTCGGTCGTGACCAAACTCCATGCGGACTTTGAGGTACGCTTCGCTGATGCACAAATGAAAGCGCAGGCGGAACTTTTTGATACCTTCCATCGGGCAATGTCGGAGGAAATCAGGCTGGCGGTAGGTCCGTTGAGAGAAAAGATGGAGTCGCTACACGCTGCCGCCGCAGCTAACGCTAACGAACTAGCTTCGCTAACGGTTGAGGCCTCTCGACAGGGCGAGAGGGTGGCGGGTCTGGAGTGTTCCCTGCTGGCTAGGCAGGCTGACGTCGCCAAATTACAGTCGGTAATTGTGGAAATGCAGTCCAGGGAGAGACGATACAACATCAGGATTGTCGTGTACCGGAGGGCAGTGAGGGAGGACGTCTCTCGGAGAACATGCCGGAGCTGCTGCAGAAAATACTGGGGAAAGATGTCCTTCCCGACCCGCCCTTATGTGAGTCGGCTTACAGAGCGGGCAAGACCAGTCCTGATGTGAGCAAGGAGCCGAGGCCCATCATTGTCAAGCTAAACAGGCTACAGCAGAGAGAACTCATCATGCGGTCGGCCCGGGCCAGAAGGGGGGATCTGGGTCTCGACAATCACAAAGTGGCCATTTTCGAGGACTTCACACCGGAGGTTCAGGCACAGAGGGGCGAATACAAACTGGTCATGGCCAAGCTATGGAAACTGGGCTTGAGGCCTACGCTATTCGCCCCCGCAAGATGTGCTATGTAAGGGCGATGACCGTCGCTCATTTTGGTCGTTGGCCAAAGCGGAGGAATATCTCGGGGGGTTGGTCGAGACGGTAGCTTGATAGCTTTGTCGGGTGAGTGGCTTGGCGTTGTGGACCTAAATACATTGTTAGGGCGGACTACTCACAATTGCTTGTTATCAGGCCCAGACAGGCTAACTATCCGCTGCCCATCCGAGCTCTATGGAGGCTAACGAGCTAACTGAACAATGTACATGACAGATTCTAGCGTGCTAGCCGGATTCATCACTAGCTTACGCGCTAGCCTCGGGCTGGCTAGCGGGCTGTGTCTATCACCGCGTCGAGGCATTCGAGACCCGATAATGTTTACGTATTTTGGTTGCTGTTGCTGTTCAAAGTGACATCGGTTTGCACAATTCAATGGTGATCGGGTCCTTAACTAACTTCTTGTATGCTTTTATTTTTATATCCAGGATGTTTTGAGCTTTGGGCTCCAATAGTAGAAGTTCGGTTGTATATACATATACAATATATGATAACAGGTTGGGTCGGGTATGCTTTGCTTGCACTCTGGCCATAACCCTCTTTTCCTTTTCTTCTTATTGTCGCTGTTTTTATGTCATCTGTATGCGCGATTTAAATGTGATCCGATTCTGTCTTAGACTATCTGCTGGTATGCTTTAATTTAATTTTGTTTTGAATTTTCCTTTATCCATTTATGCTATGACGTTGCGACATTGATACGCAGACTCGGAGGTAGATGGTTATAGGGTTGATGTTGAGTTATTATATAATAATGGCTATCTTTCCATTATAGTTGTCTCATGTTAGGGCCAAGGCTCACGGTGGTTCTCGACCGAATATACATACAAAATATATGATAACAGGTTGGGTCAGGTTTAGCTCTGCTTGCACTTTAGCCATAACCCTCTTTCCTTTTCTTCTTATTGTCGCTGTTTTAATGACATCTGTATGTGCAATTTAACTGAGATCCGATCCTGCCTTGGACTATCTGCTGGTATGCTTTAATTTGATTTTGTTTTGAATTTTCCTTTATCCATTTATGCTATGACGTTGCGACATTGATACGCAGACTCGGAAGTAGATGATCACAGGGTTTATGTTGAGTTATTATATAATAATGGCTATTTTTCCATTATAGTTGTCTCGTGTTAGAGCCAAGGCTCACGGTGGTGTTCGACCGATATCTTTATTGAGATTAATTTTAATTTTAATTTGTGTTTATTGGACTAGTGGGGGTTTAATCAGGGGTTTATCTAGAGGGGGGTCGGAGTGGAGAGCGTCTTATTGGATCCATGACTCCAGTGGGTAATGAGAGGAAGATGACCATCCTTAGTGGATGGGGCATAGGGAGGGGATTGGAGAGTGGGTATAGGAGGGTTAATAATAGGACGGGTGGGTTAGGGGTTAGAGTAGAAGGAGGGTGGGTTGTAACTGGGGTGGTATTGTTCTGTGTTTTATGTACTGTTGTCTTATATGTGTGTGATTGTTCCTCCTCTGAACTCCTGAGATTGACCGTCTGGGCCCGCCTGGATCAGCGCCTCGAGCCTCAGCCTAGCTGCACTGGTATGTTCTCTACGCATTTAGACAAATTCGACCATGGCTAAATTGAGCGTGCCAGTGTCCTTTGGTTATTGAACAGAAGAAATATTGACATTGCTCTCCTTAGTGAGACGCATTTATTGGTAGGTGATGTGTCAAGGCTGGCAAATCGACAATATCATGTTATCTCCTCATCCTCAGCCGATGATAAGACGAAAGGAGTCGTCATAGTTACAAGACGTAACCTTGATATCAAAGTCCTGGACGTGTGGTCGGACACGGAGGGAAGGATTACTATAGCGAAAGTTGAGTTCTCTCATAGGAAGATGGCAATAATAGCATTGTATGCCCCTAACACATTTGATTCAGCGTTCTATAATACAATCACGAAGAATTTGTTGGAACTTACGGGATACGCTCTCATTGTGGGTGGCGATTTTAATGCGTGCTGGGATGCGGAGATGGATAGGTCCGGGTCCTCTGAAACAAGCGACCAACAACGGTCCTCTAAGGCCCTCAGGATGTGGGCCCAGGACACTGGGCTCACAGACCTATGGCGCATATCCAATCCCACCCTCAAGGATTACTCTCACCTGTCAGCCAGACGCAAAACCTTCTCTCGAAATAGACTATGCATTCGCGTCCCCTAATATGTTTGATAGTTTCGACGTCTCATTGGTTCCCCTGGCTCTCTCGGACCACAAGGGGGTTTTCCTTACGGCAACCTTTGGCAGGCTCTCCACGAGAGCTCCCAGATGGCGTTTTAACTCAACCTTGTTAAAGAACGATGATTTCTGTTCTGAGTTCAGGAGTAAACTAGCTGAATTCTTGCAGATCAACGTTGGCACGGTCGAAGACCCTAGGGTCCTGTGGAACACATTGAAAGGATTTATCAGGGGTCATGTCACACTTTTCTCCTCCAATTTGCGAAAATCCCGGTCAAAAAAACTAGAAGGACTGGAAACATTATATGCGGACCTATACGCATCCTTGCAAACTAACTATAGTGAACGACTAAACACACAACGTAAGATAGTCAAGAAAGAAATAAACTCCATACTTAAACAACAGTCTGAGTTCTTGATACATAGGACAAGACAAAATTACTACTTTCACGGCTCCAGGCCTAGCCATCTATTGGCAATGAAAATACGCTCGAATGATCATTTCTCGGATATCCCCTCGATCAAGACGAGACAGGGTACAGTCACTACTGATTCGAAAAAGATCAACAACACTTTTAAAGAGTTTTACTCACAGTTATATAGCTCAGAGGTTAATCTCGACGACTCTAAATTTGAATCGTTCATTGGCGGGCTTGAGATACCCCACATTTCTGAGGAAGAGGCCAAGGAACTGGGGAAACCGATCACTCTTATGGAATTGAGGGAGACGATTGCTGAAATGCAGAGGGGTAAGGCACCAGGCTGGGATGGTATTCCACCCGAGGTGTATTTAGCTTTCTGGGACCAACTGGGTCCATTGATGCTCGATATGATCAATTATGCTATTGAACAAGGGGAGTTCTCAAGAGATGTCAACATGGCGTTGATTTCCTTACTTCTCAAGAAGGACAAAGATCCCAATGATTGTGGTAGCAATAGGCCCTTGAGTCTTCTCGGGGCTGATTTAAAAGTGTTTGCCAAGGTGCTGGCCCGCCGCCTGCAGAGATTTATGACGGTATTAGTACACTGCGATCAAACTGGTTTTATCCCGGGGCGCCTGGCTGCAGATAATCTTAGGAGGCTGTTGCATGTAATCGATAACAGTAAAGACAATACAGCTCCGTCCACAGTTCTGTCTTTTGCGTTTGACAGACTTGAGTGGTCATACCTGTGGAAGGTACTTGAGGTTATGGGTCTTGGAAAGAGTTTTATTCATATGATTAAAGTCCTGTATGCCTCGCCGTCTGCGATGATACTGACAGGCAAAAACTGTCCCACACTCTTTCCAGTCTCCAGATCTTCTAGACAGGGTTGTCCTCTGAGTCCAGGACTGTTCGCGCTTTCCCTCGAACCATTGGCCCAATTTATTAGGCAATCGGAGGACATCGTCCCCATAATGGTCAATAATACTCCACACAAAATTGCTCTCTATTTATTTCTGATCCTTTTCACTGAGACCTCTGATGTGCTGGCTAGACCCTGTTGAGGCTGTATCTTGGCGCACCTTAGAAGCGGCGGCGGTTTCACCGCTAAGATTGCAGGATGTAGTGTACTCCACTGTCCCTATTTCGAAATGCCGACTGAGGTATGGACCGATCATAACTCACGTGATCCAAACGTGGCGTAATGTACAGAAGTCGTGTGGGGTTAAATGCCCATGGTACCTGGACTCTCCAATTTTTAATAATCAGCAACTACTTGTTGGGCACAAGCCGGTTAGTATTCCTCAATGGCAAAGGAGGGGAGTTCATACTCTGGAGGATATTTATGATAAGAACGGCCTTCGGGCGTTTCAGGACTTAAGAGAATTTTATGATCTTCCCGGCGAGTCCTTCTTTCTTTACCTTCAACTAAGGTCAGCGCTGAGGGCGCATGGCGTGCCGTGGGCTCAAGCTTTGCAACCACACCCCTTCCTCAGGCTCATAGTGGACAGGACGACCTCCAGAGGGTTTGTCTCAGACTTTTATACGCTCTTAATTCAATCCACGTATAAAAATTTGTCATTGGATACAATCTGGCGTGTGGATATCCCGGAGTTGGACCCCGAGTTTGACTGGGATGATGTTTGGGCAAATGTGGCATTGTCTTCCCGCAACCCCAATCACCAGCAAATTAATTTTAATTATATTCATAGGACCTATCTTACACCTAGGAAGCTATTTGCTATGGGACTGGTAACCGACTCTCGGTGCACTTTGTGCTCTCAAAGGGCCGCTGGCACTTATATGCATATGTATTGGGATTGCCCACCAGTGGCCCGCTTCTGGAGGTCAATAACGGACAAACTTTCAGATTTGTGTGGCTTAACTATCCCATTCACAGCTGTTACGCTACTCCTGAACGATATAACGACACTACCCGCGTCCGTACAACTAAAAAGGGTTGTCCTAGCAGGCGTCACAGCAGCGAAGAAGCTAATAGCAATGAGATGGAAGGAGCCTGAGAAGCTCACAGTGATTAACTGGTCCCTAACACTGTTGGATGTGATTTATCTTGAGATATCCACGGCGTGGGTGATTGGGGTGGGGCAGGCTGGGATTGACCTATGGTTCGCAACAGCCGAGAAGGTCAGGACCGCCGTGTGCGGCTGAGCGGGGTTGGGGTGCTTGTTCGGGGGAGTCCGGCGGTCTCGTGGGAGGGGGAGGAGGAAATGTCTTGTCTGTCTTGTCTTTTGTGATGTCTTGAATTTAACTAGGGATTTTATGGGGGGGCAGCTATTTAGCTATTTCTTCACTATTTGGACACCTTTAAACGGTTCCTGTGAGTCTATGGAACACCTCTGTAGGTTTTGTTTTTCAAGAAGGCTCATTGTTTTGTTTTCTGATCGTGTGATCAAAAGCGGCTTTTTTCTTCCTCAGGACCTTAGGCCGTTTTGAGGCTGGGCTCCAACCACTGTGTGACCCGGTGGCATCTGTCACATAGGGTGACTGTTGTGAGGTGGTTGGGAGAGTGGCCTTTTGAAAATTAGAGATATAGTTTTATTAATATAGGGCCACACGGCCGGTAAACGGTGCTGAATACTGGGAAAGGCCATTTATTTATTAGATAGTACCCCTTGAAATTTAATAGGTTGAACTCTGTTTTCCCTTCTTTTTGTCTTTATAATTTGTTATTTCTGTATTATTATTGTTTCTGTTATTTTCTGTGAAGTTCTGAGTATTGTGATTATGGTTATTGTGTTGTCTTGTTTCATGTGAATAATAATAAAAAAAAATTATAAAAAAAAAAAAAAAATGTTTTACTTGCATTCAAAGTCACATTTGCTGATCGCGAATGGCGGCACAGAGAAAAAGGTATGACCTGAAATTCCGGGGCGCTGTCCAGTGCTGAACCGGAGCGTCTATTCTTATCCTAACGGATTTCCAGTTCCACGTTCGCCTTCTGCGATCTGATTGGCCACTGACGTATACTAGTTCTGCCCCCCCCGGTATGATGCCAGGCGGGCGTAGAAATAATGCGTGGAGAGCGAGCCTCAACGCGCGAGCGCACACACGCACTTTGAAATGAATGATTCCAGCAAAGTAGGCTTCTATTATTCGAATTACTGTTTTAATGGGTATCACAGTAGTAAGTCCTACTGTAGAACATGACATATTAGCATGACATCTGATTTATTAATGCCAATACTAAAGATTAGGGACAAACGCAATTGGCACAAGTGTAAATCATGGATTAGTCACTCAGTTTTAACATCCGACTTAGCTTACCTCGTTAGTCTGCTGGCTGTGGATCCTATGGTCACAAGTTCAAATCACTCTTGGTTCAAGTATTTTTTTTTACGTTTAATTAATTTATCCACTCTGGTTGGATGGTGTGTATGTATATGTATGTATTGTGCTGTATAATGACAATACATTTTAATCAAATCTCATTTTTAAATCGCTATGCTGCCTATGGACACGACAGTGGCAGACAGCTTCGGAGGTGATTGCATTGCACCATGGTGATCCACTCAACAGGTAGCGATTTCAAAATGAGATTCGATTCAAATGTATTGTCATTATACAGCACAAATATATCAGATGTCATGCTAATATGTCATGTTCTACAGTAGGACTTACTACTGTGATACCCATTAAAACAGTCATTCGAATAATAGAAGCCTACTTTGCTGGAATGATTCATTTCAAAGTGCGTGTGTGCGCTCGCACGTTGAGGCTCGCTCTCCACACATTATTTCTACGCCCGCCTGGCGTCATACCGGGGGGGGAGGGGGCAGAACTAGCGTACGTCAGTGGCCAATCAGATCGCAGAAGGCGAATGCGGAACTGGAAATCCGTTAGGATAAGGCCCCGTTTAGACGGAAACGCTAGCAGGTGAATCCGCAAAAATATTTTTTCGGATGTGCCTTTCGTTTATACGGAAACAGCGTTTTTACGGGGTGAAACCGCAAAAAAGTGAGACTACCTTCCAGGGTGGAATTCCTAGAAACGCAAAAGCTTTGCGCTCTCGTCTAAACTGTTAAAACGTATAAATCTGATAAAACGATGACGAAAGGGTTGTCACGGCTCTGGTCGCGCGTACTGCTTACGTCACAGGTAGCAGGTATGCGCCAGTAGCCGAGACGTAAACAAAGCAAGTATGTCTGACTTATATCAACGGAGATCACCTGAAGGCTACATTGGCAGTACTTTTAACCCTTTCACTGCCACACGACAGAAGGTTAACCCTTTACTATCACACAACCGGCTGTCGTGTGGCAGTGAAAGGGTTAAATACACAAGAATCTGTCCCGCGGCGTGAGTGGACCCACTGTCTGTGAGTGACTCTGCTTTGGTGCAATCACATTCCCCATCCACAGTCTGCGAATCAGAGGCAGAGTAGGGCGGGTCTTCACAGCACGTCATGTGACATATGCGCCAATCGTGTGACAGTGGGGCTCCGTCGTCTCGAGTCGTTACAGCGTCGTCTGCACGCAGAATTCCATCCCAAAACGCTCGTCTAAACGTAAAATTAAAAGTGAAACCGCAAGATGACTTTTGCGGTTTCTGTTCACAAAACGTTCGTCTAAACGGGGCCTAAGTATAGACGCAAACCGGACAGGCAACTGAAAACAAAGTGTCAGTTCTGTCGCTTTGCTGCCAATAGAAAACCACTCTATTGGACACAAGCGCGTTATACGGCATAGCGCTTCCAGGTGGATTCACACCCAAGACAGAACTGTTTTGTCTGAGGAAAAATAATATTTCGCCACTTGGTTTTGGGCACGTTTGATTGGTCGTTTTGTTCACCCTCCTCCAATGGACACACAGTAGCCATTGTGCTCAGCTAACGGCCACTTCATATCATCATACCTATTCTTATGTCTGCACCTTTATGCTGCACTACTTTTATTGTCTTTTATACCTATTCTTATGTCTGCACGTTTACGTTGCACTACTTTTATACCTATTATTATGTCTGCACGTTTACGTTGCACTACTTTTATTGTCTTTTATACCTATTCTTATGTCTGCAATTTATGCATTGTTTTTACTGTATGCTGATTTTATGCTAATTGCTGTGAGGCACTCTGGACTGCGGCCCATGTATGAAAAGTGCTATATAGTTATCATATTTATTATTATTATATTGTAGGGCTGACCGCTATTAATCGATTAGTCGACTAATCGGTCGAAAGGGGCCGTAGTCGACTGGCCAACCTCTTAGTCAAATATAATAATAAAAAAAATAAAAGAATATTAAAAAAAAGAAATTATCATTTTTTTCAAAAGAAAAGAGGCATAGAAGCGTGGCTAACGCTAATGGCACGCATACCAGAGGCTAACTGCCTACGAAAACAGCCACAGAGGCACTGAAAGAGGATTTCACCCATCTAATGAACACACTATACTAGACAAATATCAAGATGTATCCATCAGTGGACCAATTGCATGCTTTTGCAGAGGACAAGAAGCCTTCAGTCGACTCCTTCAGACATTAAGCACCCCCCACAGCCCAAATGGAATGATAAAAAAAATAATAATAAAATATTATACTTTTTTTTTTTTTTTTTTTTTATTTTAAGTCGACCAAACAGCAAATTTT
>NC_140167.1:170574767-170587267 GCF_963971535.1 Notolepis coatsorum
GCATTGGCAGGGTTTGGCCCTGTCTGGCACCCAACGGGAAAAATATTATAGGCACTATAAGTAGACACCGCTACATAAAACAAGCCTGAGTGACTGGTGGAATAAGGAGAAATAGAGATTGGACTGATTGAGTCAAGCCATGTCACATAGTTCAAGTTTGAAATGCTTCTTTCTGTTTTGCTCCTGAGAGTGTGCTAGATACTGTACTGTACTGGTAATATTATTTATTTGTGTTAACTTCTGAATAAAACAACTTATTAAACAAACACTTAAAAAGTACATCTTATTGAACATTATTTTGATATTTCATTACCAATTATCATAGCAAAACAGCTTTTTCAAACAGTCTGTAATGCATTTTGGAAACGGGAGATGGGCTCATGGTGTAATGGGCCACCTGGCCTGAGAAACATAAGGAGGAAAGAAAAAGTAAGGACTTACTTCTGGTCATTATTTGGGTAGAACACACATATTTTGAATGCCTTCGGCAGTTTTTTTTTGAGCCATTTTAATCTAGATTAATCTAGATTAAATCCAGGATTGCAGATAGATTAATCTAGATTAAAAAAAAGTATCTATGCCCACCTCTAGTTTAAACGTGTCTGAATGTAAAGTATGTCTCAGAATTAAAGGAGCTGTAAGTGGTATTTTCTTTGTTAACACATGTTAAAATAATAGCTCTACATTCTGACAGCCATCACTGATATAGAGTGTCTGGTCAATAACATGGGTCTCTCAGTCCCTCCTGCTCTGCAGTAAACACAAAATACATTTTCTGGTATCCCATTCCCACTTTATCCAATCAGGTGAGAGAACTCCACACTGCAAAATTAAGAACAAATATATAGTTTTAAGCAAATGGATGCAGAATCTGCCAATGCCGTAAGCAAATTTGGCTTGGCAAGATTTCTTAAAATCTCTAGGGTTCTCTCTCCTGATTAGATAAGGTGGAAAGGGATACCAGAAAATCCTCTGTTTACTGTAGCAGAGTGGAGGGACTGGGAGACCCATGTTACTGACCAAACACACTATATCAGTGACGGCTGTCAGAATGTAGAGCTACTTTAAGACTTATTTAAACAAAGAAATACCACTTACACCCCCTTTAAGAGATAAGGGAAACAGAGAGTAGGCTATTTGCACACACAAAAAGCCCAAGGCAAGTGTGCATGCGTTAAAGTCAGGGTCTTGTCATAAAGATTACTTATTTATTATTATTTAGTAGCAAGAACAGACCAAATATTATGGATTTAGAATTTCTGTCGTAGAGGCGTACGCAGCAGCATCCTCTTCATTGATTGATTGATTGATTGATTGATTGAAAACTTTATTAACAGATTGCAGAATGGGTACAATACAGTACAGCTCAATACACACAATTGTTAAGGGGATGCAGACCAGAGAAAGACTTTCGTCTTGTTTACATCAGGGTCCCCCATTTTCAATTCATCAGGACATTTATGACATACATGACATATATAGTCAGTACTGCTACATCTATACATTTATGACATACCAGATTTGCAAATACAGTACTGTTTGTGATACAGAATGAGTCAAGAAAAGGGAGTATATACATTTGACGTAGAAACTGTACATTGGAGGAGGTTGGGTGGGGGGGGTTGGGTACATTGGGATATTGACAACCATACTGGGTAATTTACATTGGAGGTGGTTGGGGGGGCACACTGTATAAACAAGTAAAACTGTACATTGAGGGGGGGGGGGAGACACTGTACAAACAAACAAAATTGTACATTGGACTATTGACAAAACCATACTAGGTAAATGACTGTACATTGGAGGGGGTTGGGTTAGGATATTTACAGGGGCCAGTGTTGAATTGCAGTCTCCCGTAGGTGTCCCTTGAGAGAGGTTTTGAAAGTGGGTAGTGATCCACATTCCTTTACAGCTTTGGGTAGGGCGTTCCACATTGATGTGGCATAATTGCGAAACGTGTTTAGTCCCTTATTTGAGCCGAATCTGGGTTTAACATGATTTGTGGAGCTCCCTCTGGTGTTGTGATCGTGGTATTCACTGACCTTTGGGAAGTATTTTGACATGTACATGGGTACCTTGGTCGTGTAGTGTATCTTGTAGACCAGGCCCATTTCTAGTTGCTGTACTCTGTCGTCTACTCTAAGCCATCCTAGGTTGTCAAAGTGGGCAGGGGTGAGGTGGGTTCTAGGAGTAAGGTCAAGCAGTAGTCTGACCAGTTTGTTTTGAGATGTTTGTAATTTTGTTTTTAGCGCCTTTGAGGTGCTTTGGTACCATGAGGTGCAAGCATAGTCGTAGTACCCCTGAATGAGTGCTCCTGCCAGAGTCTTCAGGGTATTCTTGTTTACCAGAGAGGAGATCCGGTACAAGAATCGAGTTCGTTGGTTGACTTTTTTTATTACATTGGATGCCATTTTGTCACAGGAGAGATTAGCCTCTAGGATGGAACCCAGGTAGGTAATTTCATCTTTCCTTGTGACAATATTGTCACCCACTGTAACTGAGAAGCCGTCGGTCTTGCTGAGTTTGTTATTTGAACCGAAGAGAATGGACTCTGTTTTGCCCATGTGTAATGATAGTTTGTTATCAGCGAGCCATATGCAGATTCTGCCTAGTTCCGAGCTGAGGGTTTTTTCAACCTGTAACTTGTTCTTGTCAGAGACCAGCAGGGCTGAGTCGTCCGCAAACAGGAACAAGTTGCAGTCACAAGCTGACGACATGTCATTTGCATAAATTAGGAACAGTAGCGGTCCTAGTATGCTTCCTTGTGGAACACCACAGCTCACTGTGAGGGGGGGGGATAGGGTACCGTTTACCTCCACCATCTGTTCCCTCCCCTCAAGGTAGGATTGCATCCAGCTCACTGATAGACTATCAAAACCAATTGCTTTTAGCTTGTCAATCAGAATGGAGTGATTGACCGTGTCAAAGGCCTTTTGTAGGTCCAGCATGACCATGCCGCAGTATTTGCCTGCGTCCACCTCTTGTTTGATGTGGTCATTCAAATAGAGAAGGCATGTGTCAGTGGAGTGGGATGTTCTGAAGCCAGATTGGAATTCGTAGATTAGATTTTTTTCCGCTAGGTACTTTTCGACCTGTTCGTAGACTATTTTTTCCATGACTTTCGAGATGGAGGTGAGAATAGAAACAGGGCGGTAGTATCGTGATAGTATTGTAATAGTATTGTGATCGTATTGTGATTATATTGTGATAGTATTGTGATAGTATTGTGATAGTATTGTGATAGTATCGTGATAGTCAGTGATGGGCAAGCTACTTGGAAAATGTAGCAAGCTACACTACAAGTTACTCTCGATTAAATATAGCTCAACTACAATGGAAGCTATCCCCAGAGAAATGTAGCAAGCTACACTACAAGAACATGGCAAAAATAGCTAGCTACATCGGCACTATTTTTTTTTTTTTTTTTTTTTTTTACTTCGTGACCAAGTTTCCACCAAACAAATAGGCAGGAAAAAAAAATCTCAGTTTGATTGTTTATTATAAAACTGAAACAAGCCCTCGGTCTGGCTTTTTGTGTCATCCTTTTAACATGAACTTGTATTATGTACAAAATCCAGGAAGGCAAGTTTAGCTGGGTGCAGCCTCTACAAAAGAAAAGAAAGAGACCATTTGGTTTTATCAGTTTTTATAGTATAGTTTGTTAATTACTTTTGATGCAGTAATGGTCTTTTTCTTTTCTATTCTATCTTTATGTATTATTTATCCCTAAACTCTGCATCTTCTGAAACCTGCCCACTTTATCAACCAAAAACACACTTCTTCAATATCTGAATTGTTTTACTTCATTTTACTAGTATTATGCTACCATGTATATACTACTACCAACTATGCTAATATGTCTATACTACTACAGTACTGTATGTACTCAGAGTATAACACTCAAGCTTGACACTGACAAACAATACTACTTATCCTTGGCTGCTAGATATGTACCACTCCTACTGACTTGTTGTACACAATTTGTAAGTTGCTTTGAATGAAAGTGTCAGCTAAATGACCAAATGTATTTAAATATGTAACTCACAAAACATTCCATGGCCCCAAAATCATGTGGGGACCCCCCCTGGGGGTCCTGTCCCACAGGTTGAGAACCACTGCTTTTCCCTCTTTTTTTCTTTTCTCCACCCCAATAATATTGTTCATTTTCTGCCTACAGTGAAACATCATCATGATAGCAGCTATCTGTTAGTTAAAGCTGTTGACAAAAAGTGTACTGACTTGTGTGCTGTTTGGGAACAGTTGATTTTCATCAGCTCACCTGAATGTGTTCTCAAGTTAGTGCTGGACGTGTTGAGAGAGCAGCATATGTTTTCAGTCAAACTCATAAATGTGTCCCAGATAGGGCCATGGAGAGTCATTGTTGTTATTGACATCATCATCTTCATCAATGCCATCGAACCCCTCTGCCATTTCACGCGGACTGGTTCATGTAATCCGTTAAATTGCATTCATTCAATACTTCTGTGTATTGATTTTCACTTCCTGCTTTGCGGCTGGAGTCCCGCCCTATCCTGCCTCTGATTGGCCTACCCGTAATGTTTTGGCCTACCATACCCAATCGTGAGTCGTCATACTCATATCTAAACCAACCAACCAATCATAGTGGGTTTTTTACGGGGAGTTTTTTTTTCTCCTCGCAGATCTTCTAGTCTAGACTGTTTCTCCCGAAAGTAGTGTGTAACGTTTCTCGTCGCTACGTCACTACTTCGTTCTATAAATAGCTCCGCTACAGAGATCGCTACCCTGGTTAAAAAGTAGCGACGCTACCAGCACGCTACTGAGAATTGTAGTTAAGCTATGTAGCATCGCTACTTGTAGCTAGCTACTGCCCATCACTGGTGATAGTATCATGATAGTATTGTGATAGTATTGTGATCGTATTGTGATAGTATTGTGATAGTATTGCGATAGTATTGTGATAGTATTGTGATAGTAGCGGGATAGTATTGTGATAGTATTGTGAAACACTGTGATTTACCTTACCTTGCTACATCTCTTATCTTCTTTATGCTCGCTTATGACTGTATTTTTTTTTACTGTTGTGAAGCACTTTGAACTGCAACTTTTGTTATTATTATTATTATTATTATTATTATTATTATTATTATTATTATTATTATTATTATTATTATTATTATTATTATTATTATTATTATTGTGATAGTATCGTGATAGTATTGTGTTAGTATCGTGATAGTATTGTGATATTATTGTGATAGTATTGTGATAGTATTGTGATAGTATCATGATAGTATTGTGTTAGTATTGTGTTAGTATCGTGATAGTATTGTGTTAGTATCGTGATAGTATTGTGTTAGTATCGTGATAGTATTGTGATAGGTGATAGTATTGTGATAGTATCGTGATAGTATTGTGATAGTATTGAATCAGGAGTTCCCTGCTGATTCCCATCCCTAATTCCAAGGTGGTTGAAGCTAAAGTTAACAATTTGGAAATCCATCCTTATGATCTCTTTTGTCCACGACATGTGATCTAATGAATGAATACCGATACATGTTTATCACCACCTGCCTGGGCAGAAGAAACTCCTAGCAGAACCCTATACTGTACTGTAGGTTGGTTCTCTGTGGCACAGTAATAAAGTAATACTTTTTGAATGCAGTAATGAGGGCAAACTGACAACAGTGTTGCACTACTGGAAGCAACAGCCAGCAGTGAATAACATCAGGCTCACTGCTGCCTCATTAGAGCATCAAAGTCAGTGTGTGTGTGTGTGTGTGTGTGTGTGTGTGTGTGTGTGTGTGTGTGTGTGTGTGTGTGACGTGTGTGTGTGTGTGTGTGTGTGTGTGTGTGTGTGTGTGTGGGTGTGTGTGTGTGTGTGTGTGTGTGTGTGTGTGTGTGTGTGTGTGTGTGTGTGTGTGTGTGTGTGTGTGTGTGTGTGTGTTTGCGAGGGTGCATAGCACATGCCAAAAACACATGTTATATCCACGTCGAAGCGCATGAAAACACCCACACCCATCACATGGCAGATTTATACACAGTGTCAACAGATTTGTGTGTGTGTGTGTTTATGTATGCGTGAATATTTCTTTGTGTGAGTATGTCAGTGTGTGTGTGTGTTTGTGTATGCGTGAATATTTATTTGTGTGAGTATGTCTGTGTGTGTGTGTGTGTGTGTGTGTGTGTGTGTGTGTGTGTGTGAGTGTGTGTGTGTGTGTGTGTGTGTGTGTGTGTGTGTGTGTGTGTGTGTGTGTGAGTAGTGTGTGTGTGTGTGTGTGTGTGTGTGTGTGTGTGTGTGTGTGTGTGTGTGTGTGTGTGTGTGTGTGTGTGTGTGTGTGTGTGTGTGTGTGTGTGTGTGTGTGTGCGTGTGCATGCGGGGGCGGCCATCCGCTCTCTTCCTTATTCTGTTTCTTCTCTCTCCTCTTCCTCTCCCCTTCTGGCTACCCTGATTTCTCTCCTTCGTCTTCTCTCTGCATCCTCCTCTTTCACACCCTCTCTCTCTCTCTCTCTCTCTCTCTCTCTCTCTCTCTCTCTCTCTCTCTCTCTCTCTCCTCTCCACCTCCCTCTCTCCCCCTGATCCTGCCAGCCAGCGAACAGAAACAAGGATGGAGAGAGAGGGAGGGGGGAGAGGAGGGGGAGATTGTGGCTGTGGGAGTCACGACGTTCCAGCACGTGCTGCTGTCAGCCCCCAGCCAATCACAACCTAACTTCCCCTATTCCCAGCCTGGGGGAAAGGGGATCCTGACACGTGAGGAAATACAGAGAGGGGGGGGGGGGGGGGGCAGAGAGAGAGAGAGAGAGAGAGAGAGAGAGAGAGAGAGAGAGACAGAAGAGAGAGAGAGAGGAGAGAGAGGGGAGAGAGGGGGAGAGAGAGAGGGGAGAGAGGGGGAGAGAGAGAGGGGAGAGATAGAGAGAGACAGAGGGGAGAGAGGGGGGAGAGAGAGAGGGGAGAGATAGAGAGAGACAGAGGGAGAGAGAGACAGAGGGAAAGAGAGAGGGGGAGGGCAGAGAGAGACGGAGCAGAGAGGATGAGACACAGAGAGAAAAAGAGAGAGAGAGAAAGCAGCGATGAAGAGACAGCGAGAGAGACAGAGGGGGAGAGAGAGATATACAGAGAGTGAGAGAGAGATAGAGAAACAGAGAGAGAGGGATATATGGAGAGAGAGGGGGGCAGAGAGAGACAGAGAGAGTAAGAGTGAGAGAGAGAAAGAGAGAGAGAGAGAAAAGAAGAGAGGGGAGGGGGAGGTGGGGTGGGCATCTCCTCTTCTGGTAGCTCGACCTCCGCTTTCACTTTTCTTCTCATCTAATCATCCTCACTGGCTTCCCCCTCCTCCTTTCCTCTCTATCTCTCTATCTCTCTTTTATCAGACATCCAATTAGCTGATGCCATCAGCCTTTCAGTGACTCAATGTGTATATGCGTGTGCATGTGCACGTGTATGTGTGTGTGTGCATGCATGCATACATGTATGTATGTGCTTGTGTATGTGTGTATGAGTTGTGTTGTGTGTGTGTGTGTGTGTGTGTATGAGTTGTGCATACGTGTGTCTGTGTCTGTGCATGCATACATGTGTGTGTGTGGATGTGTGTGTGTGTGTGTGTGTGTGTGTGCACCAGCGGTTTGGTTCAGCAACAGTAATCCAATCACACATGCTTATCTGAGTCTGCCTCATAGGCTCTGATGTCTATCTCCAATGGGTTCAACATGGTCTCTGGCTTCACACACACACACGCACACACACCACACACACACACACACACACACACACACACACACACACACACACACACACACACACACCACACACACACACACATGCATGCGCGCACGCCACGAACACATACACACACACACACACACACATCCACACCCACACGCACACACCCACGCTGATGGATCTGCACGTTCATGTGCACTTTCAGATGTATGCCTGTGTGAAACATTATGTAAGCCCCCTTTAAACACATCTCATAGTAAAGACCGCTCAATATGCCGGCTTTGCTTTTTTTCTTTTTTCTTTTTCTACAGTGAACCAAACAAAGCATTCAACATGCCGCTCCTGTGTGTGGTGTCAGATAGCGCGCCGGACCGTCAGGTGTGACGTGTGAAGGCCTGTTCGGATGAAGATATGTGAGTCGACTGGATGCAACTCGTGAAAGAATTCCAAGACGTCTGATTGTAAACGTTCTAAAGCGTCCATGTCGAAGTGAGACGGCAAGCAAATTGCACGGCAGTGGTAAGAATCTGACTTAGACAACACCGCCTCTTACAACCACAAGCAGCATGTCTCCGCTCTCGTGCCAAGATGGCATGAGTCATGACCACTAAACACCTCAACCATGTTGTCTTCCTTCACAACCACAAATAACTGTGATAAAACTGGATCTTGATAAAATGACCAGAAAAGAAATTACCATTTGTTTGGACAATGAAAGAAGATGGAAATAGGGCGCCACAGTCCCTAATTAATTTGGTGGCAAGAAACCCTGCTTCTATCTCCACTCCTTGATACATTGTAGGCTCATTTCAACCCCCCCTTTATTCTCTGCCGGGCATTGTACCCATCATTGTACCCTCTCTGCCAGCGCTATAAGTCTATGGAGATGTTCACCTTCTTTGCAGGGCTATAACTTTTTAAATTGTATTGCTAAATTGACATTACTATGGCCCATTCAACATCAATTATCTATCGTTCAGGATGTAGGAATGTTTAACTTTTTCATTCACACATTCATACTAAAATACCGTCTAGAGTATAAATATGTTTTTATTGTTTTCTGCAGTATTTCATAGAATGTGAGATATAGGCATAAATGCATATATTAGATGATCAAATGCAGTTTGATACCGATCAACGTTATATTAAAAATGTCAAGGGCGGCTAGGTGGTGTAGTGGAGCGGGGCGTCCAATGATCGAAGGGTTGGTGGTTCGAATCCCGCTCAAGCCCATGTCCATCCCATTGCCGTTGTGTCCTTGGGCAAGACACTTAACCTACTTGCCTCGTATGAATGTGTATGCATGTGAATGAATGTTGGTGGTGGTCGGAGGGGCCGTAGGCGTTGATTATTCGCCACGCTTCCGTGAGTCTGCCTCAGGGCAGCTCTGGCTGCAATTGTAGCTTACCACCACCGGTATGACTGTGTATGAATGAATAATGGACTCTGTGAAGCGCTCTGAGTCAGAGCAACAGTCAGTCAGAGAAGAGCGCTATATAAATCCAATCCATTATTATTATTATTAAGGCACTCGCCACCAATGTGGAGACGCTGGGTTTGCGTGTTCGAATCCAGCTCTCCACATTGTTTTCAGTTTGGCTGGTCGTCCGTACTAATACAATTGGCAGTATTAGAGGGTGGGAAAACTGATGGGTGGGTCCTGGGCGTTGTAAACAGAAAAATACTTCTACAGTTCGGTCGGGGCGCCTGCTCAGCGAAGGTTACACTCTCCCAGTGAGAATCTGAGCTGCCAGGCTGGCTGCCGGCTGACTGCGCATGTGTCGGAGGATAGCATGTGATAGTCTCCGGCCTCCCGGACCAACAGTAGGGGGAGTGCGCAACAACCAGGAAGGGAGTTGGGAATTGGCATAACGACTAACAGTGGGATGGGAGAAAAATTCGGAAAAAAACAAAAGAAAAAAAAAAGAAAAAAAAATTCAACTGTACATGGTCCTAAACGTCATGACTGGTCATCTGCGGGTGAACGGAGGGGGGGGGGGGGGGGGGGGGGGGTCGTTTATAATTCAATGACCGACGTTAAATGATTCATGTAGTATGGGTGATATATTGATCAGAGCAGTTTGTATCAAAAATGGTAAAGAAAAACGCTGAAACTCACCCCAGTCTCCTCGTAGCGTTGGGCGATGAGAGTGGAGCAAAAAGATCACTATTATGGGATGTTGATCGATGCGATCCATTTCCAGTTTGTATATTACTAATACACGTCCAAATCATGTTGATTATTGAGTTATGGCAAAGATCCATATAGACATTGTCTGTATTGAGCCCCGGGACGATAAGCGAGTGGCCGGACGAAAATAGGGGACGGACCGAGCACTTCCGGGCACTTCCGGTTTGGCAACTCGTCGATCGGCCACGAGGTGGCGGTATTGAAGCGTTGCAGAGTTGTGATGGCCCAGACAGCATCACCCAAGACTCCGTGGGTGAAATATGAATACCATGACGAAAATATGAAATATTGATCTCAAAGACGCCTTACGGAGTTATTGGCAGACAACGCATGGCGGAGAAACCCGCCTTAACACGTGAATGGCGGAGAATGGGTTAAGCCCGGAGCCTATTTTCTGAAAATCCGCCTAAAATACATACCTAAGTAAATGGAATATTGCTCCACTTCTAGAAGGCCATTCGCATATTCTTGGTATCTAGGGACATCTATGGACCTCTGTGAATGTATTCCCAGTGTCAGAAATATTGTGTCTATTACTAGGCTTGCTTAAATTGTGATGAAACAAAGGAGAATATGAATTATGATTTTTCTTTGCATCTTTGACAGTGAATAACACCATGCTAATAATGACCAAACATTAAAAACTGCCACTGATCTTGTCCAGTACCTTCTTGAGATCATGTGTACATGTACAATGAATAAAGGGAAGATGATTAAACAGAAGGTTCTGTAGATACAGTACTGAATTCTCCCATCCGGACCAATGCAATTTGAAATATTATTATAGAATATAGAATAGCAGGCTTATAAATTACCTTATTATAGCCAATTCGCACATTTATATATATATATATACATATATTATCTTTCAAATGCTAAATTTGGATTTAGTATCACCAGGCGTGCATAAGAACAGATAATGAAATCTACTGTAATCTACTGTACTTTTTTATTTTCACCACAGTGCAACCGTTTTGAAACTAATTTCAGATCTAATTGTTGCTACATGCTAACAATAGGGAAGAGAAACTAACTGCGTTTCAATATTTGTCAATAACATTACATTTTGTGGTATATTATCCCGAATAATAAGAGTTATTAAAATAATAGATACAGAACTATGAACCTTGAACCCCATAGATTCGTTCAGGAAGTGTAGTTTTGAAAAATTCCAACGCAGATCCAGAGCACTGGATGTCTGCTACAAAATGATAGATACAAAAAAAAAAAAAAAAATCCCATGATTCAAAGTTTTCCAAAATGGTAGCCTCACCCGGAATAGAACAGACATTTCGAAAAGGAAAATCTATCTAATAACACTTTAACCTATTCCTAAACTAACGTATTTATGATAATATACATTCTAAATGCTGTTGTGACATGGTTATGATGTTTATACTTGACTATGTTTGAAATAAAAATCGCTACTTTTATAGAACAATCTGGACATATTGATTTATGACCAGATGTCATTTCGGTACCGGTCCCGTCGGGTGGAAGAGGTTAAAGAATACAATAAAAAACCCGACTGCACCTAGACTGCGCAGGCAGCTGACTGCACCCAGACTGCCGACTGCGCAGGCAGCCGACTGCAGCATTGACTACAGAAGTCAATTTGAGGTGAAATTGTAACGTTCTGTTTTAGAAAATCACAAGCAGAGAGTCAAATGAAAAGGTGGAATATCTCCAAACATCTGCAATCCTGTTCTGACGGCTGAAGTGTCACCCTGCACTCGGATATGTCTGTAGGCTACTAATCAGGCTCCATCTTAACAGTTGTTAAATGTCACATTACGCATACGTTTCCATGTCCCAAAAATAGCGCACCAACGTCAACGTCACCTTCTTGTTGACGGATCGATCGAATCAACCCGAGGGGAGGGATTACAAACCAGAGGTATCTGAAGAGAAATCGACAGCAAAACAAACCAATCGTTAACGGAGGAGAAGCTAACTTTGTCAGTTTCCAACTAGGCTGGTAAAGCTATGCCTCCTAAAGTGTGTAAACGGAAGTACAGGAAGTACAGGCTACAGGCTTTCCGGTTTGGACAAAACAATTATAGAAACGTGTGAAGTGCACAATACTTCCTCGTTGAAGCCACTGCAACGGCTTTGCCTGAAGAATTTACTACGTGACCCGGACGTTCTAGCTTGTTTGCCAACAGGATTCTGGAAAGGTTTGGTCCGTTCGGAGGCAGCTTCCAGGGGAAGTACATACACCGGAAATTCTACCCCATAGACACTTTTGGCTGTAGTGCTTTACCAGGCTTTATACAACGGCATGCACATTTCTAGATTCTGATTGGCTGAAACAGTCAATTTACACGTATGTATTCTTCACAATTCCACGCTCCTGGTCCCAGGACCCGCCCACAACCGAATTACAATCACTCCGCCGTGTGGATTTTTAGGAAAAAACAAGATGGCAGACAATAATCTTTAACAAATGGATATGTTGATAGCGTCATAATGACTAAATATAAACCGATTCTGTCACGGCGAATGTCTTAGTTCTTTAAACAATGTTGGATGATGTAATTGATGGGTCATGAGTCATTGTGGAACAAAATAAAAATCGCACGGATTGATTGATTGATTCATTTGCAATTT
>NC_140167.1:170592267-170635939 GCF_963971535.1 Notolepis coatsorum
AATTGGCGACTGTGATATAGAGCAGGTTGCATCATATAAATACCTAGGAATCCACATGGATAATCGACTGAAATGGGATGTACACGTTGATGTTCTGTGTTCCAAACTAGCCCAACGACTGCACTTCCTCCCTAGACTCAGACTGTTTGGTGTGAGCACAGCGATTTTATAAAGCTGTCCTAAAAAGCCTGATGAGATATGGGATGGCAGCGTGGTTTGGTACACTCACAGTACAGTGTAAGTCGAAGCTTGAAAGGCTAGTGAAAGCAGCGATGAAGGTGACCGGAAACACAAAGGGCTAGATCCACAAAGAATGGATTGCACGGTGCTAGTTGCACCCTACTTACAATTCATTATAAATTGAAAATGGGGGACCCTGGTGTAAACAAGACGAAAGTCTTTCTCTGGTCTGCATCCCCTTAACACTAGCACAGCCGAAGGGGGGTCAAATGTATCTTCGTCACTCGGTCGAGCTCCAGCTCTGTCACTCAATGACTTTTCCTAAAAGTACCCGTTTTATCTGGCACGGTTTCTGAAATTTCAAAATGACTTCAGGAAAATGTAATTAGAACGTTATTCCACATATGGGCCGTTGGAACTAGTGCACTGCAACCTTGCCCAGGCCCGACGGGGCCCGGCCCGGCCCGGCGGGTTCGGGCTGGGTAGGGCTTTTTTTTTAATAAATAATTCGGGCTCGGCCGGGCCCGGGCACAGCCGTTTTTTTATTTTTTTTAATTTTTTTATCGCGTTTTTTTTTTTTTTTTTTTTTTATATAACTAGGGTTATAGGATAACCTTCGTTTTCCTTTAAGATTCGCTTTCTCTTTTGCGCCAAGCTGTCATCAGAGAAACATTTGGATGTAATTACCGCAGCGCGCAGGGAGAACTCAGGCCGGGGACAACTCGATTGGTTGTGTTGGAATATAGCCAGTTGGCGAACGTTTTATTTGTACTTGGTTGTATGTAGCCAGTTGGAGAAGTTTTGTTAAAGTTGTTCAACGCGCGTTGCTGACGTCGTGGTGAGTGATGTTTATTATTTGCTGGGTCGGACTCGCTACCTGTTTTGTTGTGCTTTT
Source organism: Notolepis coatsorum (assembly GCF_963971535.1). Lineage (NCBI taxonomy): Eukaryota > Metazoa > Chordata > Actinopteri > Aulopiformes > Paralepididae > Notolepis > Notolepis coatsorum. Next base: position 170,593,343 of record NC_140167.1, read on the forward strand.
CATATGTTGCTCTGCTCGAAATCTGATTTCTGTTTGTATAGTGACTGAGTAGGCTATTGTGTGTCGTGTGTGTGTGTGTGTCAAAGAAGATTCTATAGCCTTCAATACGTTTTACGAGGCTGCTCTATAAGCGAGCACTGGGAGGGAGGCATAAATGCTTCTTAGTTTTCAGCGTGATATGCGTTATTTGGGCAGACCTATTGGACATTTTCGTTTTTGTTTATTTATTAAGTTAATATATAAAGTGTTTAGAATATTTAAAACAAATACAAAAAAAATTATATTTTAATAATAATAATAATAATTTTTTTTCGGGTTTTCACGCGGGCTAGGGCTTAAAATATTATTTACAGTCAGGCTTATTTTCGGGCAGGGCCTGAAGTTCACGGGCTCAGGCAGGGCTCAGGCTTTATTTCAAGGCCCTTGCAGACCACTAGTTGGAACAGACGAAAGTCACAGCACTTTGCGAGCGTCTAGCGCAGGGGTGGCCAACCCGTGGCTCGCAAGCCGCATGTGGCTCTTTGCCCGTCAATGTGTGGCTCTTCCATCCAAAATAAATTATTATAATAATAATAATATATATATATATATTTTTTTAATTATATATATTTTTTTATGTCACTCAAACCTACATTTCATTGTGGTAAACCTCATATTTTTATATTCAGACGTAATTATATAGTTTACACTGTTTATTTTTCTCATATTTCTCATATAAGCTGTCGGGTCATCTAACCCGTTCCTGGCGGGAATTAGTGGCATCTTCTCCATGGCTGTGCTAGTGTTAACAATTGTGTGTATTGAGCCTTACTGTATTGTACCCATTCTGCAATCTGTTAATACAAAATTTGAATCAATCAAATTTGATTGATTGAAACTTTTATTAACAGATTGTAGAATGGGTAGAATACAGTAAGGCTCAATACACACAATTGTTAAGGGGATGCAGACCAGAGAAAGACTTTCGTCTTGTTTACACCAGGGTCCCCCATTTTCAATTGATAATGAATTGTAAGTAGCGTGCAACTAGCACCGTGCAATCCATTCTTTGTGGATCTAGCCCCAAGTATCCGTCACTCCAATCTATCTTCAAGAAAGTAGTGGTCAGCCAGGCACAGATAATCTTACAGGACCCTTCTCATATTCTGTATCCCGAATTATGAAGTTCTTCCCTCTGAGGGAGATGGTTCAGAGCAAGTAAGACAAGACAAGATATTCCTTTATTGATCCCCTTGGGGAAATTCCTAAAAATAGTGTTTTTAGAGGTCGATTCCTTTGAGGTGCCACCTAACCGTGGGCTGTCACCTCTTTCTTTCTTGTCCAAGTCTTAATCTGTTGTAATTGAATTAGGGCAGGGTGCAATATGAAGCTTCTTGAAGCTTTTGAAATGAGTTTACCTACTTATGTATTATGGTTGCATGTCTCCATGTATTGTCATATTTGTCTGAAGTCCTTTTTACTAACTGAATGAATGAATGAATGAATGAATGAATGAATGAATGAATGAATGAATGAATGAATGAATGAATGAATGAATGAATGAATGTATATATATTTTTTTCTTTCTTCTTTGTTTACACTGTTATCGCAGAATGATGCAGCACTGATGTTCCAAGTAAATTTTTCCCTCAGGGACAATAAAGTGTATTCTTATCTTATCTTATATATATATATCTTTAAAAAAGAATGTGAACAGCCAAACAAAATAAATCAAAATGTAACACTAAGGCTTGCAGTGTGAACGTAGCCATGGTCTCCAAGTACATTTCCCATGCACGTTTGCTGAATGGAAGCTACTAGCTGCATTTAAACACACGTGTAAGTATGCGTGTACAAACACACACACACACGCACATGCACACACACACACACACACACACACACACACACACACACACACACACACACACACACACACACACACACACACACACACACACACACACACACACACACACACACACACACACACACACACACACACACACACACACACACACACACACACACACACACACACACACACACACACACACACACACACTTACCCCATCCTCATCCTCTATGATGTCCTTCCCTATAGAGGCTAGAGTCGTCCATTTGCAGTTATTCGTCGCTCGAACAGCACAGCGTTTGTGCGCTTTGAATTTGCAGACTGAAAGACACAATCAACACGGTGCACAACTATCAGTCTGGATAACAGCTATTCCCATTAAACAGTGTACAATAAATCAAATCAAATCAAATGTATTTGTATAGCCCGAGATCACATGGAATAGCCCCCATGGGCTGTACAAGTCTTCTTGTACAAGTCAAGAAGAAACACCACAAAAGATCAAAAACAAAAACCACCATAAAATCCAAATATACAACACTAATTGCTAATAGTCAACAACAATTGAAATTGGACACCAGCTAACTCCTTGAGGCACACCGTGGTCACAAGCTGTTAAAATATGCTAATTGTGTCCATCTTCCAATTCATCTTCTTCTCAGGAACGGGTGAAAAAACACACAGCGGAACAGAACCTCCTGTCCTCGAACGCGAGGCTTAGCGACGTCTCGCTGTAATTTAAGGTCTAAATGAGCTGTCGTAGGACTTAAACACTGTGGCCTCCCTAAGCCTGTGCTGTCAGGGCCGCTATCAAACACACACTTAGCGCTGACAGGGGACTTTGCTCGGCGGGCGCAGGGCCCCCAATCCACTTATCCGTGCCCAGCGGGCAGGCAGCCTGGCCGCGTGAATATTTTAGGCAACCAACTTGTGTTTAGCGTTTCTCTGATTGGCCAATACGCCCATGTGACCACGGCAGCGCGAGAGAGCGGCAGCGCGGAAATAGGCTGTCTATTGCCATTCTCTAAGTCAAACTCTAACCTTAACCAGCTCCTTAACAGCGCCTAAACTTAACCCTTCTAACCTTAAGCAACTCCGAAACAATGCCTAAACTTAACCGGCGAAATGAATGCACGTTAAAAAATATTGCCATTCTCTAAGTCAAACTCTAACCTTAACCAGCTCCTTAACAGCGCCTAAACTTAACCCTTCTAACCTTAAGCAACTCCGAAACAATGCCTAACCTTAACCAACTCCGAAACAATGCTTAAAGTTATGCCTAAACTTAACGGCGAAAGAATGCGAATGCACGTTAAAAAAAAATAATAATAATAATTGAAGGGAATTGAACTAGCGAGCAACGAGCCGTAGGATCCACAGCCATGCAGCGTTGCCAATTGAGCTATTTCTGGATACTGAATAATGGGCGGTTACTGGCATATAATGCTGCCGTGTCGCCGCGGGGGCGTGGCTAGACGCAAGTTGGGCGTGGTTAGACACAAGTTGGTTGCCTTTAATATTTAGGCAGCCTGGCCGGGCTGAGAGAGAAGCCCTGAGCCCCTGGGCCTTTGGGGGGCCCAGTCGATCCGGCTAGATACCGCACTGTCCGGCCCGTGGGGATTTCTACTCTGTTAAAACCACACAACGCTCATCGGGGGCCGATTGACATGCGGCGGAGAGCCGAGCGGCCTCGGAGAGAGACACCGGCACGTGACGGTGTGTGAGCGGACTCAACGCACGTGTCTAGCAGGCGCCACTGTCTCCTCTGGGGAAACGACGACATCCAACCAGCAAACGACCTCCACTGAACATCTGACCCCCCCCTCCCCCCCACATACACACACGCTCGCGCACACGGAGCGCTGGCAGCGCCACCCAGAGACACGCCAGCCCACGCCAGGACGACATGTCTCTCGGAGGGCGTTCGCTCCGACGGGCAAAGTCATCCCTCCGTGGGTCATATTCACACGGCGGACATTTTGCTCTTATGTCACGCTCGGGGTGGGATTCCCCAGGGGGGGAGACTTGGAGTCTTTGTTGTTGTCGTTGTTGTTGTCGTTGTTGTTTACTGTTTACTAGATAGGATCCCCGTCAGCTGCTGCATGAGCGCTAGCTCTTCCTCTATACTGCCACGGAGGATAAGGTTCAACAAGGTGCTGGTTAGTGACAAGTGTTTCAACAGGGTCTGACCCGACAAGGTGCTGGTTAGTGACTACAGTGTTTCAACAGGGTCTGACCCGACAAGGTGCTGGTTAGTGACTACAGTGTTTCAACAGGGTCTGACCGTCTGACCCGACAAGGTGCTGGTTAGTGACTACAGTGTTTCAACAGGGTCTGACCCGACAAGGTGCTGGTTAGTGACTACAGTGTTTCAACAGGGTCTGACCCGACAAGGTGCTGGTTAGTGACTACAGTGTTTCAACAGGGTCTGACCCGACAAGGTGCTGGTTAGTGACTACAGGTTTCAACAGGGTCTGACCCGACAAGGTGCTGGTTAGTGACTACAGTGTTTCAACAGGGTCTGACCCGACAAGGTGCTGGTTAGTGACTACAGTGTTTCAACAGGGTCTGACCCGACAAGGTGCTGGTTAGTGACTACAGTGTTTCAACAGGGTCTGACCCGACAAGGTGCAGGACTCCTCTGTATACATGAGAGCACAGCCGGCACCACACAGCGAGAGGGGTGGTAGATTACACAGAACCTAAGGCAACTGGGGCTGGGAGGCTTACCGAATATGAAGGTATACCGTCATGGATCCAAGCAAAAAGGATTTATTTTGACTAGTCGTCCACGATATATATACATATTGTAATATTTTTTTAAATTATATACTGTATATATATATATATATATATATATATATTAGAGCTGGGCCGTTAACGGCGTTAACGTGCTGCGTTAACGCTATACTAGTATCGCGCGATAATATAATTAACGCATTAATCTAAAAAAAAAAAAGAAAAAAAAAAAAAGAAAAATTTACCTTTATTTACCCAGGGTAGGTTCGCTGAGCACAGATGCTCTTTTTCAGGAACGCCCTGCTTCACATTCACACAGTTCCATTCACACCTGGGAGCTGCCCAGTACAACCACAGTTGACACCATTGGCCACTGAGCAACTCCACTGGAGCAGTTGATTCAAGCCATGTCACATAGTTCAAGTTTGAAATGATTCTTTCTGTTTTGCTCCTGAGAGTGTGCTAGATACTGTACTGTACTGGTAATATTATTTATTTGTGTTAACTTCTGAATAAAACAACTTATTAAACACAAGTACATCTTATTGAACATTATTTTGATATTTAATTACCAATTATCATAGCAAAACAGCTTTTTCAAACAGTCTGTAATGCATTTTGGAAACGGGAGATGGGCTCATGGTGTAATGGGCCACCTGGCCTGAGAAACATAAGGAGGAAAGAAAAAGTAAGGACTTACTTCTGGTCATTATTTGGGTAGAACACACATATTTTGAATGCCTTCTGCAGTTTTTTTTCTTCTTTTTAGCCATTTTAATCTAGATTAATCTAGATTAAATCCAGGATTGCAGATAGATTAATCTAGATTAAAAAAATGTATCTATGCCCACCTCTAATATATATATATATATATATATATATATATATATATATATATATATATATATACATACTGCATATTATTCAGTTAATCAGGAACAATTATTATTATTAAAGGGGCACTTCACCACAAAACTGTGAACCGAATGAATGGAAGAGGACATAATGTCCGCTTCCATTCATTGTGCTAAGCTAGGCTAACGTGCAGCCAGAAGTATGTATCAACCGCAGGAGAAAAGGTACACAACGTAGAGACCATGTTAGACATTGTAATTTGTACTGGAAAACAAAATACCGTCAAATACTACTATGCCATCAAAAACCTACGAGAAATATTGTGATATGATGATCTTGGCCGCATCGCCCTACAAGTGTGTCTGTGTAAAGAAGGGGTAGAATGTGAATGTGTTGTGAATGTGTTGTGAAGGTGTTGTGAATGTGTTGTGAATGTGTTGTGAATGTGTTGTGAATGTGTTGTGAAAGTGTTGTGAATGTGTTGTGAATGTGTTGTGAAGGTGTTGTGAAGGTGTTGTGAAAGTGTTGTGAATGTGTTGTGAATGTGTTGTGAAAGTGTTGTAAATGCGTTGTGAAAGTGTTGTGAAAGTGTTGTGAATGTGTTGTGAATGTGTTGTGAAAGTGTTGTAAATGCGTTGTGAATGTGTTGTGAAAGTGTTGTGAAAGTGTTGTGAATGTGTTGTGAATGTGTTGTGAATGTGTTGTGAAAGTGTTGTGAATGCGTTGTGAATGTGTTGTGAAAGTGTTGTGAATGTGTTGTGAATGTGTTGTGAAAGTGTTGTGAATGCGTTGTGAATGTGTTGTGAAAGTGTTGTGAATGTGTTGTGAATGTGTTGTGAAAGTGTTGTGAATGTGTTGTGAATGTGTTGTGAAAGTGTTGTGAATGCGTTGTGAATGTGTTGTGAAAGTGTTGTGAATGTGTTGTGAATGTGTTGTGAATGTGTTGTGAAAGTGTTGTGAATGCGTTGTGAAAGTGTTGTAAATGTGTTGTGAATGTGTTGTGAATGTGTTGTGAATGTGTTGTGAATGTGTTGTGAAAGTGTTGTGAATGTGTTGTGAAAGTGTTGTGAATGTGTTGTGAAAGTGTTGTCATGTTATCCAAAACTTCTTCTGATTACTTTGTGTGTGTTTTTTTCTTTTTAAAGGTATGGTGAAATTGATGTTTTAGTAACATTGATGAGCATTCTAAAAGCAATTCTTAAAAAGATTCAATTTGAAAAACAATCTTAAATTGTATTCAACACCGTATTTTGTATTTTGTTTTGTTTTGTTTTTTTGTTTTCTGTTTCTTTGCTTGCATGTAATTTTAGCCATCTTAGGCTACGTTTAGACGGAGAGAGTCTGAACAGAAACCGCAAAAGTCGTCTTACGGTTTCACTTTTAATTTTGCGTTTAGACTATCGTTTTGGGATGGAATTCTCCGTGCAGACGAGGCTGTAACGACTCCAGACGACTGAGCCCCGCTGTCACACGATTGGCGCATATGTCACATGACGTGCTGTGAAGACCCGCCCTACTCTGCCTCTGATTCGCAGACTGTGGGTGGGGAATGTGATTGGACCAAAGCAGAGTCACTCACAGACAGTGGGTCCAGTCACGCCGCGGGACAGATTCTTGTGTATTTAAAAGTACTGCCAATGTAGCCTTCAGGTGATCGCCATGGATAGAATCAGACATGCTTTGTTTACGCTTCTAGGCTACTGACGCATGCCTGTGATGTAAGCAGTACACGCGACGAGAGCCTTGACAACCCTTTCGTCATCGTTTTATGCGGTTTGACAGTTTAGATGAGAGCGCAAGGTTTATCGTTTCTAGGAATTCCACCCTGGAAGGTAGTCTCACTTTTTTGTGGTTTCACCCCGTAAAAACGCCGTTTCCGTATAAAAAAAAGGCACATCCGAAAAAATATTTTTGCGGATTCACCTGCTAGCGTTTCCGTCTAAACGGGGCCTTAATTGTTAGTTTCATTGTGTATTGTATGTTGAGTACTGACTTTTAATAATTCTGTTTTGCAATAATTGTTTTTGTATGTTTTTTTGTGTGGACCCCAGGAAGACTAGCTGGTTGCCATGGCACCAGCTAATGGGGATCTGTAATAAAATAAAATAAAAATAAAAAATGTGTTGTGAAAGTGTTGTAAATGCATTGTGAATGTGTTGTGAAAGTGTTGTAAATGCGTTGTGAAAGTGTTGTAAATGCGTTGTGAATGTGTTGTAAATGCGTTGTGAATGTGTTGTGAAAGTGTTGTAAATGCGTTGTGAAAGTGTTGTGAAAGTGTTGTAAATGCGTTGTGAATGTGTTGTAAATGCGTTGTGAATGTGTTGTGAAAGTGTTGTAAATGCGTTGTGAAAGTGTTGTAAATGCGTTGTGAATGTGTTGTGAAAGTGTTGTGAATGTGTTGTTATGACAACACACCATATAGAAGGAGGATAAAAGCTCCTGCAGTTTCTCTCCATTATGGATGAGAGAAGCACTTAGCGAGCATGAATAATGTCATTACAGTGCAGGCTTGTGTACTCCTCCCTCCACACACAAACACATGCACGCAACCACACATTCACACACACACACACACACACACACACACACACACACACACACACACACACACACATACTGTACACGCAGACTAAACATACGCACACACACATGCACACGCACACTAAACATACATACACGCACACACACTGAGGAGTTGTAATCAGACACAAACACACACACTATATACACACACATGCACACTATATGCACGCACACACACACACACACACACACACACACACACACACACACACTATACACACACCCACTACACACACACACACACTGAAGAGGTCTAATCAGACACACACACACACACACACACACACACACACACACACACACTGAAGAGTTCTAATCAGACACACACACACACACTGAAAAGTTCTAATCAGACACACACACACACACACACATACAAACTAAAGAGTTCTAATCAGACACACACACACACATACACACTGAAGAGTTCTAATCAGACACACAAACATACACACACACACACACAATCAATCTTGGGTGCCATGGAGTGTCCTACAGATACGCTCCACCCCTCTGAACGCAGCAGGGGCCAAGGGGCGATCAAAACAAAGGCAGCCGTATCCGGCAGTGGTTGATGTGTCCGTCTAAACTAAAGCAGAAGCTGCTCAGGAGCATTAGGAGCATTAGGAGAACAGAGACGACATGATACCACAGACCCTAATGGCCATCAGACTACTGTGGCTGGATACCAGCGTGCATGTGTGTGTGTGTGTGTGCATGCGTATAGTGTGCATGTGTGTGTGTATATAGTGTGTGTGTGTGTGTGTGTGTGTGTGTGTGTGTGTGTGTGTGTGTGTGTGTGTGTGTGTGTGTGTGTGTGTGTGTGTGTGTGTGTGTGTGTGTGTGTGTGTGTGTGTAGAGTGACTGAGAAAATGATAGTTTGTGTGTGTGTGTGTGTGTCTCACATATCAACAAGGTGTTGCTGCCTGTGCCCCCAACTCCTGTGTGTGTGTGTGTGTGTGTGTGTGTGTGTGTGTGTGTGTGTGTGTGTGTGTGTGTGTGTGTGTGTCTCTGTGTGTGTGTGTGTGTGTGTGTGTGTGTGTGTGTGTGTGTGTGTGTGTGTGTGGAGCAGGCCATGTGAGCGGATCGGAGCGTGAGCGGCGCGGGGAGCGGAGCGGGCGGTTTTGACGTGAGCAAGGAGTGGGTTTTAAAATGGGTCGGCGCGACGTCCGGAGCGAGAGTTCTCCTCCGCTCCAATCCACTCCGGGACGCTCACACAGTGGTTTAACACTGATGTAATAATATACATGTAGTACAATGCCAAAGCAACAGATGGCGATGTACAAACATGAAGGCCATTTTCAACCAATGAGAATTGAGAAGGGTGAACCTGTGATATCCTGTTCAGGCTTCACTCCTCCTCCTTCACTCACTCCTGTTAGAAAAGTATCGACGCCATTGTTGTTGTCGTTAGCTTACATGCTAACGTTAATGGCAGCGACCATAGCATTGTGGCTTGGCTAACTATCATCGCTTAATAGAGCTAGTGAATGGATAAACAACGTTATTTAACATTGCAGAATGGGTACAATTACAATGCTGCTCAATACAAACAATTGTTAAGGGGCCCAGGGGGTGTAGACTGTTGTAGTTTGAGCTAATTTACACCATGCTCCAAAAAAAAAAAAAAAAAAAGCCGAGCGATCTGGTGCGGGGAGCGGGGAGCACTCGATTCAAGGTGAGCGGTGAGGGAGCGGAGAGCGACTTGGGGGCGGGGTCAACATGAGCGATTAGCGGAGCGGAACAAGCTTTAAAGAGCGAAGAGCGGATTTCTCGGCCGCGCCGATCCGCTCACGTGGCCTGGTGTGGAGTGACTGAGAAAAAGAGAGTTTTAGTGTGTGCGTGTGTGTTTGTGTGTGTGTGGAGTGACTGAGGAAGAAAGAGTTTTTGTGTGTGTTTGTGTGTGTGTGCGTGCGCACGTGTGGCCGGGTAGCACAGATCAATCTCCATCGATCGCCCTGCGCAGGAAATCGAAGGGAAATCTAAGCAGCGCTGATCGCTGTGAAGTTGTCTGACTGGCTGCTCTCATCGCTTAATAGACAAGACCTTTCTCTCTCTCTCTCTCTCTCTCTCTCTCTCTCTCTCTCTCTCTCTCTCTCTCTCTCTCTCTCTCTCTCTCTCTCTCTCTCTCTCTCTCTCTCTCTCTCTCTCTCTCTCTCTCTCTCTCTAGTATCTCTTTCCCTATCAGCTGAACCAATATGTAGTGACTCACTACAATGCAGCGCTGGATTGATGGATCTATTATTATCTTTGTCGGGAGAACCGTGAAGTACAGTGCGGCTCTCACATCCACATCCGCCGATTGGCTAATATCCCGTGTGCAGGTCAGTAGGGCTGCTCGATTATGGCAAAAATCATAATCACAATTGATAGTGATTGATATTGAAATCACAATTATTAAACATTGATTTGAGAACATTAAATGACGATGACAGAATACGTTTTACCTTTCCTCTCGACCAAATGCTGTCTTTCTGTCGTCTCCTACAAGTTACCAAAGACCTTACTGGAGAGACACGCTGTGGCTCCTCCCTCCTCCCTCTCAACACGAGCTGAAACTACTGTTTAGGCTTGGGGGGGGGGGGGGGGGGGGGGGGGGGGGGTGGAGCATCACAAGACAAAATTATATAATAATCGTTTCATCTCGACTATCTCATTTTCGTGATCGCAAACAAAATGGTAATTGAAATTGAAACTTTCAATTTAATTTAAGCCAGCCGTACACATTTTATCTTCATGCCAAGGGCGTGAGAGGGTTAATCCTGATGAAGCCTCTGTATCTCCGGCAGCAACGCCGTCTCCTCCATGAACCCCACAGAGGCATTCAGACAGAGGTCGTGGCGCATTATCCTGCTATTGTGTGGTGAAGGATTGTAGGGTAAGCTGGTTTACATCTGAGCATCGGGGCATTGGGAGAGATAAGACGTGTCTCTAATTAGGATACCTCCCTCTCTCTCTACATCTCTCTACCTCTCTCTCCTGCCCTCTCTCCATCTCTGAGCATGAAAGCAGCTCATTGTGGTAGATAATGAGGAGTCAGTGAAGAGACTCTTACTGCGCACACGCACACACACACACCTACACACACACACACACACACACACACACACACACACACACACACTTACACCTACACTCACGCACACACAGGGAACATTAGCGTAATTGCAATGAGAGGATATGCAGAGGGTGCTCATTAGGTCCTGCTGCCAGTCACTGACACTTTACATTACACCAGCTAGCAGGTACAGTGAGAAATAGCCCGGTGTCCACCCCCCCGCTACGCTGTTGCCACCCCCCGCCCCGCTGTTCCCGCCTCAGGGAGGTGTGGAGGCGACGAGCAGGAGACACGCGGACAAGGAGCTGTGCCATCACTCACAAGCCGGGGAAAAAGAGAAAACGCTGATGGAGTCAACACCTAGCTAACAATAGGTACGATTTTGATGGGATGGAGTCAACACTTAGCTAACAATAGGTACGATTTTGATGGGATGGAGTCAACACCTAGCTAACAACAGGTACGATTTTGATGGGATGGAGTCAACACCTAGCTAACAATAGGTACGATTTTGATGGGATGGAGTCAACACCTAGCTAACAATAGGTACGATTTTGATAGGATGGAGTCAACACCTAGCTAACAATAGGTACGATTTTGATAGGATGGAGTCAACACCTAGCTAACAATAGGTACGATTTTGATGGGACTGTAAATTGTACCTAAATTGTACCTCATCCCATTTCTGCTTTGCACTATATAGTATATTGTATATTAGTATATTGTATAGTATATTGTATGGTAACTCAGTTACTTCTACTCTGCATTGAACATTGTACATATGTACATACTGAACACTTGTGTCTACGTACGTGACTTACATTTTTTACTTGCTATACTTATTTTATTTTATACTTATCTATTTTTGTCTAGCACAGTCTCTGGAGCGTAACAGAAAGAAGCATTTTGTATAAAAGTATTCTGTACTTCTGTATGACAACTAATAAAGAAACTTGAAAACTTGAAACTTGGATTGAGTCAACACCTAGCTAACAATAGGTACGATTTTGATGGGATGGAGTCAACACCTAGCTAACAATAGGTAGGATTTTGATAGGATAGAGTCAACACCTAGCTAACAATAGGTACGATTTTGATGGGATCGAGTCAACACCTAGCTAACAATAGGTACGATTTTGATGGGATCTGTTACGAATAGGCATGGTGGTGATGGTGGAGATAGACCCCAATATGCAGAATGGAAGGAGGAAGCGGAGACGGTAGTTTGCTCTTCTCAAACACTGTGTTCTTTTATTGTAGAACCACGAGAGCGATAGTAGGTCATAAGACCAAAACACAAAAGTAAAGAAACTGCTAATAAAACAAACATAAATACGGGCGAGATATCCGAGAAAGCACGTTACAAAGCAAAAACAAAAGTGAACTGAAAACACGGAAAACAAACCTCAGCTGAGCTGGAAAACAGGACTAGGATAGACAGGACGAACTCACGAGGGAAATACAGGGACACGACAGGATACCGGGGGTAACGGAGAATAATGACGCCACAAGGAAGTGAGGACAGACCAAACTTAAATACACAGACTAATTATAACGAGCAACACCTGGTTAAAGCCAGGCAAAAACATAGAATGCAAAATCAGAACACACTAGGAAAACTCAACATAGGACACAAAAGGCATAATCACATACAACAACCAGACAGGAGGACTTTTTAAGGCTTTTTAATCGTCAAGGTAAGAGAGGATTTGTCATGATCAACTGAAGGCGTATGCTATGGAACAATATGTGCTTGGGTTTTCAGAAAAAGGCCAGCTATGTGACGCTAATTATTTAGCTAATATTGATAGCATAGCTTGCTGGCTACAGCTCAGCACCATGCCATGGGGATACTATTTACTAAATTATGGAGGCTTTTTAATCGTCAAGGTAAGAGAGGATTTGTCATGATCAACTGAAGGGGTATGCTATGGAACAGTTTGCCGCAAAAGCCCGATCAGGCTCAATAGATTCTGCACCACAAACGCAACTACTCTGTACAATGCCATTGTTGTTGTGATGTTGGCTGAGAGTTTGCACGTATGCGGGTAAGGGAGAGGTGGGCCAGCGCGGCATCGGTTTAGGAGAAGCCGCGTATCGCTTGTAAAGATGGTGGCGCAACGGGGGGCGTCTTCAGGCGTCTTCAGAATTGCGCACTTTGGGAGCTAGTATCAAAAAGTACCGTCTTCAGGCTGCCAGAACGCAGTTCCGTGTGCCAGAACGGTGGAAACGGTCAAATACTTTGCCTAAAACGACCAAAATCGTTTTAGTGTGGACATGGCCTGAGTCAACACCTAGCTAACAACAGGTACGATTTTGATGGGATGGAGTCAACACCTAGCTAACAATAGGTAAAAATTTTTTTTATTAAAGCATCACTGGCGGGTACGTCATACGACCGCCAGACACTTATGGACCTAAACCCCGGGCTCAAAGAGGAGTTTGGAGACACTTTATGCCTAGAATGGCCAACAGAGATCAGACGGGAGAACGGCAACAAAGGAAACGGCAAGAAGAGGCACAGAGGGAGACGAGGAGGTATCAGGCTGAGATTAAAAAGAGCTGCTTACCGCCCAGCAATTCCATCCATCTTTCTGGCGAATGCACGTTCGTTGGAGGGAAGGATGGATGACTTGAGGGCGAGGGTCCGCTTCCAACGGGAGATGAGAGACATCAACATCATGTGTTTCACGGAAACATGGCTCAAGTCAGCGACTCCGGACAACAGCGTCTCTCACTCGGACGCCTTCACCGTACTACGTGCGGACCGCACGGCAGCCTCTGGAAAGAGCGTCGGCGGTGGGGTCTGCCTCCTCACGAACAATGTCTGGGTTAATCCCAAAGAGGTACATGTTCTCTCGAGCTCATGCTCCCCAGACATGGAACATCTTTCAATCCTGTGCCGCCCGTTCCACCTCCCCCGGGAGTTTACCGCGGTCATCATGACCGCCGTATATATCCCTCCACAGGCGAATACTGGCAAAGCGCTGGTGGAACTACATGACCACCTCAATAAACACCAGATCAAACACCCAGACACGGCGACGATCGTGGCTGGTGATTTCAACCAGGCGAATCTGAAGAAAGTGATGCCGTCCTTTTTTCAGCACATCGCCTGCTCCACGAGAGGGAGGAACACACTCAACCACTGTTATACACCGTTCAGAGCCGGCTACAAGGCGGTAGCGGCTCCGCCATTGACGGGGTCTACAAGCTCGAGCGATCACAACTCCATCTTGTTATTCCCTGCCTACAAACAAAGATCACGTGACGCCGTTGTGTCACGTGAGACAAAAAAAAGAGGCCACGCTCCAGGACGTGCTCGCAGACACGGATTGGAATATGTTCCAAGAAAGCGCCAGTGACGTCAGCGAGCTCGCAGACACCGTGGTGAGCTATATAACAACAATAGCTGATAGTATTGTCCCCACGAAAAAGGTGCAGGTTTTCCCAAACCAGAAACCGTGGGTGGACAGTACTATTAGAGCAGCTCTGAACTCTCGCACCACTGCTTACAACCTGGGCAGAGAGTCAGGAAACATGGAGGAGTATAAGGCTTCAGTCTATACTCTGCGCAAGGCTGTTAAACTTGCTAAGAGGACATATGCTGATAAACTGGAGACACAAATGGCACAAAACGACACAAGAGGCTTATGGCGGGGACTGAAAACAATAACTGACTACAAAGTCAGCGCCCCCTCAATGGGGAGCGACGACGCCTCTCTCGTGGACAAACTCAACTCTTTCTACGCTCGGTTTGGTGTAGACAGTGGCGCTGCTAGCTCACCGGCTAGTGACGTCACTGGCGCGCCGGCTGTTGTGGAGGGGGGGGGGGGGGGGGGGGCAACCGCGGGGGGGCGGGGACGCTCTCTCATTGTCGGAACACAGTGTGAGAAGAGCATTTATGCAGGTGAACACCAGGAAAGCGGGATGTCTACCATCATCCCTGTACCGAAGAAACCCTCCCCAACATGTCTCAATGACTACAGACCGGTGGCACTCACCTCTGTGGTCATGAAATGTTTCGAGAGGCTGGTCAAGGATCACATTTGTGCCTCCCTCCCCAGTGATATGGACCCTATGCAATTTGCATACAGGACAAACAGGTCCACTGACGACGCGGTCTCCCAGGTACTGCACAGCACCCTCTCTCACCTTGACCGTCAGAAGGGGGGCTATGTGAGACTGTTGTTCATTGACTACAGCTCAGCGTTCAACACCATAGTCCCCACCAGACTGGTGGACAAGCTGATCGAGCTGGGTCTGAGCTCCGCCCTGAGCGTCTGGGTACTGGACTTTCTGAGTGAAAGACCCCAGGCGGTCAGGGTGGGGGGTCAGACCTCCAACACCATCACCCTGAGCATCGGGTCCCCCCAGGGCTGTGTTCTGAGCCCCCTGCTGTACTCACTCTACACACACGATTGTGTGGCCAAGTTCACCATAGTGAAGTTTGCAGACGACACAGTGGTGGTGGGGCTGATCTCGGACAACGACGAGAAGGCCTACCGGGAGGAGGTTGAGGTACTGGAACGCTGGTGCCAGGACAACAGCCTGCTCCTGAACATTGGTAAAACCAAGGAGCTGATCGTGGATTATAGGAGAGGACAGCAGGAGACACACACACCACTGATGATAAACGGGGCTACCGTGGACAGGGTGAGCAGCTTTAAGTACCTGGGGGTCCACATCTCAGAGGATCTGACATGGTCAACACACATAGACACAGTCGTAAAAAAGGCGAAGCAGCGCCTCTACCACCTGAGAGAGTTAAGGAAGTTCAGAGTATCGGGGAAGATACTCCAGTCCTTCTCCTCCGGAGCTGTAGAGAGCATCTTGACTGGAAACATCACTGCCTGGTATGGAAACAGCACGGCACAGGACAAGAAGGCCCTACAGAGAGTGGTGCGCTCAGCCGAGCGTACCACGGGTATTGCACTACCTCCCCTGCAGGTTCTATACAACAAGAGGTGCAAATCCAGAGCCTGCAGAATAATGAAAGACCCCCACCACCCCAATAACAGCCTGTTCCAGCTGCTGAGGTCAGGCAGACGCCTGCGAACCCCAGCTACTAGGACAGAGAGGCTTAGGCTCAGCTTCTTCCCCCAGGCCATCAGAGCCTTGAACAATGAACACTGAGTGCCACAGAACACTGATCTATCCACACACAAGCACACATGAGCACACACACGACACGCACGCTGTGCACGCTCACACACTAGCAGCCACTTTAACACTTTAACATGAGCAGACACACACTCATGCCGCACACGCCCACACTTATGGCCAAAAAGGAAAGGTCACTTTAAATTAGTATAACAACAGTAACAGTGTATTGCACTACCAAAGCTACCTAGCATGTCCTATATGCCCTGTAAATAACTATGTACAGATACCGAGATGTCCCACCATGTTACCTGTTACCTGTTACCTGTTTATTGCACAATGTTGTTTTTTATTGGATTCTATTACATGTTGTACCACTGTATTGCACATCGTTGCGGGCAAGACCACCCGCATTTCACTGTATACTTGTATGCCGTGACAAATAAAACTCTTGACTTGACTTGACTTGAATTTGATGGGATTGAGTCAACACCTAGCTAACAATGGGTACGATTTTGATGGGATGGAGTCAACACCTAGCTAACAATAGGTACGAATTTGATGGGATTAAGTCAACACCTAGCTAACAATAGGTATGAGGCGAGCTCATGGTGCATAGTGGCTGACAGACATGCAAGCATGCAGGGATCCACACTTTAAAGGCGTTAAAGGTGCAGTCTGCGATTCTGTTTGTTTTGTGTGTGCGCTGAAAAGGAATCCTGTGTTCGTACACAAAACAAATGCTATTCCAGCCAATCAGCAACAGAGGGCATTCGTGCCGATGCACAGGACAGGCTTCATCCAAAATAACTGACTCCACCTTTAATGGTGGCTCACCATTAAGCTTTACTATAATTGTATTATAATTATAATAATAATAATAACTTTATTTGTATTGCCTATATACTGTATATATACTGTATATATATGTCTTCTACTATTACCCTGCCGATACCTGTACCCCCCTCCCCCATGCTGCTATGACGCCTGAATATCATCTCATCTATCCAGCACGGTCCAACTCCTTGTCTGAATACATCAGACGTAGAACCGTGTTTTAGGTTTTCAGAGGAACAATGCTTTGAAACATTATCATCTAATGGTAATTTCTTATCATTCATAAGTAATTCACAAGTCATAATTGTGTTCATTCATAGTTAAAGATAGGAGAGGGTGAGCACTTCCTAGGGATATATCACATTCACACTCCAAGTGATTTGGATAGGCTTTGCAATTACAAATTCATGGTCTGTCCAAAGACCTGAGTTATACGCTTCTTCAGTGGAAGGATTCATTCTCAGGCCCAGTGCCATTACCACCCCATTCATCCTTAGCCAATACAGTCAGACCCCTTTCCAGTTCACAGACTGGCAGCTTCCAGTGCTAATATACCCAACCAGGGATGGATAAACACAAGAATCTCTCTCTCTCTCTCTCTCTCTCTCTCTCTCTCTCTCTCTCTCTCTCTCTCTCTCTCTCTCTCTCTCTCTCTCACACACTCTCTCTCTGTCTCTCTCTCTCTCACTCTCTCTCTCTCTCTCTCTCTCTCTCTGTCTATCTATCTCTCTCTCTCTCTCTCTGTGTCTATCTCTCTCTCTCACACACACACTCTCTCTCTGTCTCTCTCTCTCACACACACACTCTCTCTCTGTCTCTCTCTCTCACTCTCACACTCTCTCTCTCTGTCTATCTCTCTCTCTCTTTCTCTCACACACACTCTCTATCTGTCTCCCTCTCTCACTCTCTCACACTCGCTCTCTCTCTCTCTGTCTCTCTCTCTCTCTCTCTCTGGGTCTGAGGTGGGGTGGTGGATAACGGTAGGAAAACCTTCTCTGTCTCTCTCTCTCTCACACTCTATCTCTGTCTCTCTGTCTCTGTCTCTCTCTCTCTCTCTCTCTCTCTCTCTCTCTCTCTCTCTCTCTCTCTCTCTCTGGGTCTGAGCTGGGGTGGTGGAGAATGGTAGGAAGACCTTCTCTCTCTCTCTCTCTCTCTCTCTCTCTCTCTCTCTCTCTCTCTAGTCGCTGAGCACGCTCACACACTAGCAGCCACTTTAACACTCATGCCGCACACACGCACACTTATGGCCAGAGGAAAGGCCACTTTAAATTAGTATAACATCAGGAACAGTGTATTGCACTACTAAAGCTACCTAGCATGTCCTATATGCTCTGTAAATACTATGTACAGATACCGAGATGGCACACCATGTACCTGTTTATTGCACTGTTGTTGTTATTGGATTCTTTAATATGTTGTACCACTGTATTTTTATTGGATTCTATTATATGTTGTACCACTGTATTGCACATCGTCGCGGGCAAGACCAGCCGCATTTCATTGTATACCTGTATGCCGTGACAATTAAAACTCTTGACTTGACTTGACTTGACTTGACTCTCTCTCTCTCTCTCTCTCTCTCTCTCTCTCTCTCTCTCTCTCTCTCTCTCTCTCTCTCTCTCGCTCTCGCTCTCTAAAGCAGAAGTTGTGTTTCTGTGTTTCTCCATGAATAAATATGAATCATGCACACTGCCTCTATAGGCCTCTCACACGTCCACATCATTAAACCCCAGTGCATCATTCTTCCGCCTATGGCAGTAATGAATGCGTATGTGCATGTAAATGGACTGGAAAATGGACTGCATTTATATAGCGCTTTACAACTTATTCCTCACATTCCCATTCACACACACACCGCCGGCAAAGGCAACCTGCTCATCGGGAGCAGTTAGGGGGTTAAGTGCCTTGCTCAAGGACACTTCGACACGCTGCCGGGAGAACCGGGAACCTTCTGATTACCAGATCATGACCGCTCTACCTCCTGAGCCAATGTTGCCCTGTATGTGTGTGTGTGTGTGTGTGTGAATGGTAAATAGTAAATGGTGCATTTATATAGCAGCTTTTATCCAAAGTGCTTTACAATTTGTTCACATTTCACCCGTTCACTCACACATTCACACACCGACGGCGGAGGCAACCAAGCAAGGTGCCAACCTGCACATCAGGAGCAGTTAGGGGTTAAGTGTCTTTGCTCGAGGACCCTTAGACACGCTGCACGGGAGGAGCAGGAATCGAACCCTGACACCTCGAACCGTTTGATTACCAGATGACCGATCTACATCCTGAGCCACTGTCGCCCCCACATGTACGTGTATGTATGTATGTATGTATGTATGTATGTATGTATGTATGTATGTATGTATGTATGTATGTATGTATGTATGTATGTATGTATGTGTGTGTGTATCAGTGGAGGTTTCTCTATGACAACACGTGAAACACAAATTCACTCATAATTCATAATTATTATTAATTTACACAAATATATATATATATATACATATATATATATAAAAAAAAAAATTATTATTATTATTTTTTTTTTTGTATTAGAAATGTTTTCCTCTGTAAAAAAAATACCAGTGAATAATTTTTTTCTTCAAAAATGGCCAAAATTGACAGCTCTGAGCTCAAGCCTGCACTGCACTACTGCAGTAATGGCTGCAGTGAAACCTGTTGCAGAATGCTGCACGGGTTGACCCGGGATTAAATAAATAATAAATAATAGCCAATTAAAATAGGCTATTAACGTCATCTAAGCACGGTCCGTGCATTTAAACTCTTGCCATTGAATGGGGGATTGAATGATTGACAGCCTTGAGATCCAATCAGAGAATGGTTTCTACTCAGCGGCTCTGCGGCTCTGCAGCTTTGTTTACAAAATAATTTTATCTCAGTTTAAGAAGCTAACTTGTTGGAGCTAACGTAGCTAAAGGGCTACCACCGCAGCTACCAGGCCCAGGGTGGAGTGTTTTGTTATTGTTCATGAACTTATTGTGCATCGTTTGATGATATATATATATTTTTTTTATCTCAGTTGTTGTAAAACGAAAGCCTGCAGTGCTTAGCCTGGACGCTAACGCTAACGTTAGCTAACGTTAGCCAGCCGAAGTGTAGTAGTTCTAACTTCACTCGGGAGACAAAAGCCAAACATCAATTTGATGCAACAAGCTGGCTCGCGATGCACATGGCTATTGTTTACATTTTACATGGGATTAATGCACGCGGCTCGAGTCGGACTCGTCACATGGAGAAGCTGCACTATTCAACGAAAGAAGCTGCACTATTCAACGAAAGATGAGATCGATCGAGATACCGTCTTTATGGGTAAGTGTCTTCTTGGCTTTAGAATGTCAGTTTGTGTAACGTTACTGTAACCGAATTGAAACCGCATCATAACTCCTACACCGACCATGTCACTTTTCAAAAGACATGAATGAATGAAAACTTTATTTAACAGATTGCAGAATGGGTACAATATAGAGTAAGGCTCAATACACATAATTATTAAGGAGATGCAGACCAGAGAAAGACTTTCGTCTTGTTTACATCAGGGTCCCCCATTTTCAATTCATAGTGAAATGTATCTTGTGTTATTAGGAGCCCTGCTACATTAACGTTAGCTAAAGTTGGTAGCTAACGTTATATTGATAATGTTTCAATATTATCAGGTTGATATTATTAGGTTGATAATGGTGTCAGTGTTTCAGATAGCAAGGTGGAGATCTTTGTTAACTAGTAGAGCTTTGGTTGAGAGAGATTACAGTGCTGTCTCTTAAAACTCATAAACAAGTATTGAGCAAGACGAGTTAGTCTGTTGTGTTGTGCGTATTGTATGTGTAACAGGTTAATATGTCCCTCTTGTGAATTTCGCCAAAACACCCTTTTTTCATTGTTTTGTTTATTATTATTATTTTATTATCAAAAGTCTTTTGTTTTGAAACATCGTCACTTCCTGCCGAAGTGACGTATTTCCCCTCACGTCTCTCATTTCTGAGCGTGCTTCCCTCTCGCGCCAGTTTCTCTGGAAGTGTTGAGAGGTAAGGACTGCTCTGTGGCTCTAGACATATCTTTGCGTTAAAAGAGCTTTATAATGGTGTAAATGTGTGGATAAGTTGCAGGGCAATGAACCTGATAATATGTAATAACTATTTATGTTGGAGAGGAACAGTTGTGAACTTTCTGTGGAGTTATATAGAACTGGCGATCTTTTCTTTTGTAACACATTTTGAGTAGGCCTCAAACCTGACGCTGTTACATGTCTTCCCATTAGAATCTAAAAACGAGGGCGCCATCTTATGGCCAAAGGATAAGACAAGACATTAACCCCTGTGTGTATTTGGGTTTTACAGGTAAAGATTGAATCTTATCAGTGGTTTTGTTTATTATTTTAATGTATCTGTTTAACAGGTAATGGGTCCATCTTATTAATGGTTTTGTTTATTATTTTAATGTATCTGTTTAATAGGTAATGAGTCAATCTTATTATTAGTTTATTGTATTATTTTGTATCTGTTTTAACAGGTGGATGAGTGACCCATATTGTATTATTTTGTATCTGTTTTAACAGGTGGATGAGTGACCCATATTGTATTATTTTTGGTATTGAGTTATTGTATTATTCACTCCATGTGCTATTTCAATGTGAATTAAAATAGAGTTTCTCTGGAAGTGTTGAGAGAATCTAAAAACCGAGGGCGCCATCTTGTGGCCAAAGGATAAGACAAGACATTAACCCCTGTGTGTATTTGGGTTTTACAGGGTGAATAAACAACCTGAGATCCAGTCCTGCCTGATTATTGACAGTACACCAGAACACAACGCAAGCTAAACCATCGGTTACATATGGGAGGGATATGATGACTGTGTGTAACTAGGAGGGATATGAGGACTGTGTGTATGTGGCACTGAATTGATGTAAACAAGACGAAAGTCTTTCTCTGGTCTGCATCCCCTTAACAATTGTGTGTATTGAGCCGTACTGTATTGTACCCATTCTGCAATCTGTTAAATAACGTTTTCATTCATTCATTCATTCATTCATTCATTCATTCATTCATTCATTCATTCATTCATTCATTGTCCTTGTGTTACATAAAACCCATCTGTGGCCTCGTGCAGAAGAAGATGGTAAATACATGTTAGATATTCCAATGTACAGTTTTGCATACCATTGACTCAGAATGGTCTGTTTTATTGAAATCGTCACAGCGTTTTGTTTATAGTTTGTTTATACTTCAGAAGTATGATATTTAAACATGGTCCCCAAAATGAATGGAAGCGAATGAGGAGCCTGACACCTGGGAGGAATGGGGGTGTTGCAGCGTTGGGGATGTTTAAAAAATATAATTTAATATATAATATAATATAATAATTTGTGCTTCACCTAAAAATTTGGTCAGCAGCCTCCACTGGTGTGTATGTATGTATATATGTATGTATGTATATATGTATGTATGTGTGTGTGTGTGTTTGTATGTGTGTGTGTATGTATGTATATATGTATGTATGTATGTATACATGTATGTGTGTATGTATGTATGTATGTATATATGTATGTATGTATGTATTAGGGCTGACCTTCGAATTTTTTTTGGCAATCGAAGCTTCGGGGGCCGAGCTTCGATTTTAATTCGAAGCTTCGAATTAAAAATAATTAATTAATAATTTTTTTTTTTTTTTATATATAATTTTTTTTTTTTTTTTTTATCTTATGTTGTGGGACTTGTACAGCACTTTGGTAAACGTTGTTGTTTTTAAATGTGCTCTATAAATAAAGTGGATTGGATTAATGAATTAAGTAGCCCCTTTCGTGACTGTGACACAGCCAACACGGCTGTGTGATTTAATTCAAGGTGGATCGCTGTTGTCGTTTGAACAACTTCAGATTTCATGGGAACTACCAATCCCCCAAATCAAGAATGTTTAAGATGAATGAAGTAAGATTTTGATTATTTGAAATATGGCCTGTGTAGACTAAACTATGCACAGAATTATGTCAGTCTACAAGGTCCGGCAATGTAGACCTTGTAGACTCCACTACAGACCAATTATCAGTGAATGTTCATAAATTTTTAAGAAGGGCTACTTCCACAAAAAAACAAAGAACTCACCAAAACATCTCAGTAGCACCTTATCTAAATGTTCTATTTCATATATGGAGATTCATATTTATTTATGTATTGCATGCATTTCTACATTTTATTTCCTATTTTGTTTATTCATCCCAGTATCTTTCTTTCTTATGTGTGGAATTCTACAAGGCATTTACATTCACATTTACATTTAGTCATTTAGCTGACGCTTTTATCCAAAGCGACTTACAAGTTCTGTACGACAGGTCATCAGGAAGGATACAACTCTATCAGCTGAGTAACAATATTCATCAAAGTGTTGCGTGTTACAGTGTAGGTTAGTTTATTAGGACAAATGCATGACAGTAAGGTTAGTTAGGGTTAGATTTTTTTTATTTTATTTTTTTATTTTATTTCAGATAATGGTTGAAGAAGTGCGTCTTTAGTCGACGGCGAAAGATTGGACGGGATTCGGCTGTCCTAACTGGGGTGGGTAGTTCATTCCACCATTGTGGGGCAAGGACTGAGAATAGGCGTGTAGGTGGTGTATATGTGTTTGAGGATGATATCCTTCAAACAGGCAATAGTGATGATATAATTTGGGCAGTGCTGAGCTGGGTTACTTTCCTCCAGTGTATTTGTCCCCCGGCCCCACCCAATGGCCCCATGCACACACACACACACACACACACACCGAAGTAAAAATAAAAATAAAAATGTTGAAAAAAAAAATGTGAAAAGAAATTAATTATTTTTATTTTTATTTTTTTTACTTCGATTTTCTTTTAATGTTCGAAGCTTGTACCATCGAACGAAGCTTCGAAGCTTCGAAGTATTTAAGACAGCCCTAGTATGTATGTATATATGTATGTATGTGTGTGTGTGTGTGTGTGTGTGTGTGTGTGTGTATGTATGTATGTATGTATGTATGTATGTATGTATGTATGTATGTATGTATGTGTGTGTATATGTGTGTATATGTGTGTGTATACTTATGTGTATGTATGTGTGTATGTATGTATGTATGTATGTATGTATGTATGTATGTATGTATGTATGTATGTATGTATGTATGTATGTATGTATGTATGTATGTGTGCATAGTATACTGTGTGTGTGTGTGTGTATACTGAATGTGTATGTATGTATGTATGTATGTATGTATGTATGTATGTATGTATGTATGTATGTATGTATGTATGTATGTATGTATGTATGTATGTATGTATGTATGTATGTATGTGTGCATAGTATACTGTGTGTATGTATGTATGTGTGTGTGTGTGTGTATACTGTATGTGTATGTATGTGTGTGTGTGTGTGTATACTGTATGTGTATGTGTGTGTGTGTGTGTGTGTGTGTGTGTGTGTGTGTGTGTATGTATGTATGTGTGTGTGTGTGTGTGTGTGTGTGTATGTATGTATGTATGTATGTGTGTGTGTGTGTGTATACTGTATGTGTATGTGTGTGTGTGTGTGTGTGTGTGTGTGTGTGTGTGTGTGTGTGTGTGTGTGTGTGTGTGTGTGTGTGTGCGTGTGTGTGTGTGTGTGTGTGTGTGTGTATGTGTGTGTGTGTGTGTGTGTGTGTGTGTGTGTGTGTGTGTGTGTGTGTGTGTGTGTGTGTGTGTCTTACCTTCACAAGAGAGCCCGTGGGACGTCACCCCGGACAGGCTGTCCCGGCACACGTTGCAGAATGTGGGGCGAGCGTGGGAGCAGGCGTACCAGTTGTGCATCCCTGAGAAATGTTCCACATTAAACTGTGCCGTCTGGCAAACGAGAGGTTAAAACAGGTTGGCAGCAGCACTAAGGCAGGTACAGTACATACATCATTACAAACACTGTATTTGATTTAACTGTACAATGTATTTATGGTGGTTATCAGAGGTATTTTACAATGGTATATACAAGATGTAGTAGTTCATTACACTAGCAATGCATAGATTCATGTAATGAAAAGGTTGTATTCATTTAAAATATGGTCTTATTCAAATGCAAACAGACACAGCTCCCATCACACACACACATACACACACACACTCACGCACACACACACACATGCTCAGTCAACATTGAATCAACCTATTGATTCATTGTCTGCTAGATCTACTGTCTGTACTTTAGCCTAATCCCTCTCTGCGCAGGACCCTGAGTAGCTGACCTGGTATCTGCCTGTTGCAAAGGTAGGACCCCCAGCCAATAACTGGCATTACCAATAGTGTCTATAATATAGAAAAGAGGCCTGCGGAATAGTCCAATGTAGTCCGAAAAAGCAGCACACTGACTATCAAGACTCTTTGGATGAAAAAGTTTATGATTTATTTACAAAGTGACAAAAAGGACCAAAACGTTCACCTATTTATTTTCTTCCACTGAGTCACTTGTTGATGTAAATAACTTATTTTTTCATCCAGAAAACAGCCTTTTCTGATTCTTAATAGTGTGTCTCACTGATCCATAATTCAAACACAAGCTCAAGAAAGAAACAAAAGAAGTAGTTGTCAGGGTTGGGTACCGAACTCGGTACATTTAAGGGTAGGGCCAAATGACATCGGTACTACCGAGTACCGATTCATGCTAGATCAATCAGTACCAAATTCCGGTACCTTTACATGTTTAGTATAAGAGTGTAATATACTAGACAAGAGGGAGCCTTTTCCACAAATATATATTACTGTCCCCTCTCTTGGGTCTTTGGGAAGACCAGACGAGGTCAGGCGCTCGGCACCAACGCAGGAGATGCTGGGTTCAAGCCCAGCTCTTGGCGTTGCTACCAGCTTGGCTGGTCGTTCATACTAATACAATTGGCAGTATTAGGGGGTGGGAAGCTGGTGGGTGGGGATCGGACGTTGTGGACAGCGACTCCTACAGGTCGGTTGGTGCGCCTGCGCAGTAGAATCAGGAAGCGACGAGGGCGGCGTGTCCCTCCCACGCAGACCCTCGCCGCTGTGAGATTGCGCTGTGCAGGTGAAAAGATGCGACGGCTGCCTCCTCGAGTACCGGAGGGGACACGTGATGCAAGGCTTCGTCCACATTGCAGCCGGCTTGTGGGAGGCATGGCCAACAGCGTTCGAGACAGAGGAGGGTAGAATTGGACGATACGAAATTGGGGACGGGAGAAAAATAGAAAAATGGGGAGAAAAAGTAGATAAAAAAAAAGGAAGACCAGACGAGGTCAGAGGAGTTTGATCATTATTTACTGAGGATGGGCAGATAATGTTGATATTTAAAACATTTAAAAACATAATACAATAGTCATGGTATTTATTTTGTGTGGTGTGTTACAACAATAAATAACAAAATAAATAACAATGTGCAAATTGAGAAGTTTTTTTATTTAAATTTTTTACAACTGAAATTATATACCAAAAAAGGTACCGTTTGGTATTGATACTGAATTCCAGGAACTGGTACTGGTACCCATATCGGTTCAAATATGAACGGTACCCGACCCTAGTAGTGGCCTGAACTGTGTCACTGTGAGCCCACAGAGCTGAATAGGGATGCACCGATCCGACTTGTTCAGTCCCGATACCGATACATGGGCTTTGGGTATCGGCCGATACAGAGTACCGATCCCATACCCATTGTTCAATTCATAAACTGTATGCCAGCCTCACTGTGTGGAAGAGACTGGGATCATTATTTTGTGCAAGGCAACATGAGGCTTGATTTAAAACATTACTTTCCTAACTTAGTAAAACAAAATGTAACAAATTAACACATAGATATAAATGTACTGAATTGTTATTTATTATTTTATTTATTATTATATTATATTATTATAAAAAATAAAAGAAAATTATAAAAAAGAATCCGATATAGTGGGCAAGGCGCTCGCCACGAATGCAGAGACGCTGGGCTCGCCTGTTCGAGCCCAGCCCTCCACATTGCTTTCAGTTTAGCTGGTCGTTCATACTAATACACATTGGCCGTATTAGGGGGTGGGAAACTGATGGGTGGGGATCGGGCGTTGTGGACAGCGACTCCTACAGGTCGGTTGGTGCGCCTGCGCAGTAGAATCAGGAAGTGTCGGGGGCAGCGTGAGCCTCCCACGCGTTACTCCTCGGCACTGAGAGATCGAGCTGCGCAGGTGAAAAGATGCGACTGCTGTTACCTCAAGTACCGGAGGGGACTTGTGCTATGTATGACTTAGTCCACATTGCAGCCGGCTTGTGGGAGGCAAGAAACAGCGTTCGTGACAGGGGAGGGTTGAATTGGATGATACGAAATTGGGATGGGAGAAATATAGAAAATGGGAGAAAAAGTGGATAAAAAAAAGTGGGGGGGGAGGTTGGGTAGGAGGGGTGGGTGGGGGACACTGTACAACTGTACAAGCAAAACTGTACATTGGTCATTTTTACTGTACATTGGAGGGGGTTGTGTTAGGACATTTACAGGGGCCAGTTTCGAATTGCAGTCTCCCGTAGGTGTTTTTTGAGAGTGTTTTTGGCGGCACGTGGTGTAGTGGTTAACACTGTCGCCTCACAGCAAGAAGGTCCAGGGTTCGATTCCCGCTTGGGGACCAGGTTTCCATGATGCCAGTTACCCAGGTGGGGTATCTCCCAGGCCTTTCTGTG
Source organism: Notolepis coatsorum (assembly GCF_963971535.1). Classification (NCBI taxonomy): domain Eukaryota; kingdom Metazoa; phylum Chordata; class Actinopteri; order Aulopiformes; family Paralepididae; genus Notolepis; species Notolepis coatsorum. The sequence goes on from NC_140167.1 coordinate 170,621,003, forward strand.
TGGAGTTTGCATGTTCTCCCCGTGCTCGCAAGGGTTTCCCCCCCGATAAGATAAACCCAATGGAAAAACATGCACAACAACAAGATCGCTAACGCTGTGGCGTCCTTGACGAAGACGGACAGGAGCACTTGGATTGGTCCCCTGGCGCGGCTCACGTTGACGCCTGTCTGCTCCCGGCTGCCCTTGGGGGGGAAGGGCGACGGGATGGGTTAATCGCAGATACGAATTGCATGCATGCATCGCATGTGTGCCAATTGATGACCTCGGAGCAGGTCCTAAATTATTATTATTATTATTATTTTTGAAAGTGGGTAGTGATTCACATTCCTTTACAGCTTTGGGTAGGGCGTTCCACAGTGATGTGGCATAATTGCGAAACGTGTTTAGTCCCTTGTTTGAGCCGAATCTGGGTTTAACATGATTTGTGGAGCTCCCTCTGGTGTTGTGATCGTGGTATTCACTGACCTTTGGGAAGTATTTTGACATGTACATGGGTACCTTGGTCGTGTAGTGTATCTTGTAGACCAGGCCCATTGCAAGTTGCTGTACTCTGTCGTCTACTCTAAGCCATCCTAGGTTGTCAAAGTGGGCAGGGGTGAGGTGGGTTCTAGGAGTAAGGTCAAGCAGTAGTCTGACCAGTTTGTTTTGAGATGTTTGTAATTTTGTTTTTAGCGCCTTTGAGGTGCTTTGGTACCATGAGGTGCAAGCATAGTTGTTGTGAAGGATCAGATTAAACCGAATATATATATTTATTTATGGATATATATTTAATAGTATTTGTATATCGTTTGATATCCCTTGTATATTCCTTGTACATATACACTGAATATCCCTTTGGTCTACTAACAGCCCATAATAGTTTCATTCTCTCATTGGACAAGAACTTGGCGCCAGCAGCCAAGCCCCTTGGTTCAAGTTCAATCGTGCCGACGAACATGTCGTTACTAGCCCCGGTTCCGCGTAGGAATACGTCTGCCGAAATACGAATGGTACTATTTGTTCACAGCGCATATATATATGGCGCAAGTAAAGTAGAACTTCCCTTAGCCCTTAGTTCTTTACCCTCCAACCTAGTGGCAAGACGTTAAGCCTCACCCACGATACACGTGTGGTGCAGTATGGTCAACTTGGCCTCAGAATGGCATTGAGACATCGTGTGGATTAATAGTTGAATTGTCATAGTTTGGCACTATACCGTCGAGTGGGACGTATTTCTATTAAGTTAATAATAGTCTATTATGTATGGTGCATCGTTCGGTTAGAGTTATAAAGTGAGCAGTACCCCCATCGTTTTCCTCGCGTTATCTAGAGTCTTAACCAGGCTGGGCAGACCACGTGTGGTGCTTTCATCCGAGGAGTTCTGACCAAGGACGAGTGGACCTGCACATTGGATTACCTTACCCGGACGACGGCGAGCCCTACACGGCTTGGATTATCTACTTGCTTTGGGTGCTTTGATTATGCCATGGATAACAGCCAACACTGGTAAGTGTTGGAACTACCCCCGAGAGGAGTCCGAGTGAGGTCGCCTCACGTCTCTTCGTTGTGGACCGGCAGCTACCGTCTACAAGAGGGCCCAACTGTATTCATCTGTGGACCAAGGTTCTGTGGGCACCGTGTTCAGCACTCTGAATTCTCCCAAGAAATCGTTGGCCAGATGGGATATCGCCAGCGGCTCTCCTAACCCCCCCCCCCCCCTACTGACTTACAACCAGCGGGACCCCCTTTAGTGTATCCAGCTATAATCATTAAGTACCATCGCTATAGTTCCCTAAAGAACCAGGTTGTATACTTGCTTCCTGCGTAACCAGAGATTGGACATTCAATGTTGATTTGCCTACGAATACTCATTTGCCTTACAAGTGCATTCAAATCATAAATGTCATTACGTGAACGTTGTATATACCCTTTGCTATATATTAAAGATTCGACGGATACATTTGTGTGGACTTGGTTTCATCAGGTGGGAAAGTGTTCATCATATCTATATCATGTACTGTGTGGCCAGTAGTTAAAGTACATAAAGCGGTAGTGGTTTAATGATACCATACTTATCAATACAGTCAGGGAATTGTACCCCTCAGTTACAATTGGTCCTTCGAGCCGGAGGGTAACTAGTGTAATATTAATATAGTGTTATTAATATTGAAATGGCCTATGATGAACACTCCACGAAACGGTCCTCCTAACGTAGAACGCCCGCGGCGCAGACGACAGCCACCTCCGTACTTAGAGGATTACGCTGTCAGTCAACTACCTAGCCTTCTACAAACGGTAAACGCGGTAAAAGTAGAAAGTAAAATTATGTCTGACCTTAACGACCAGGTTACCCCGACCACAGAGGCCCTAGTGGGTTCTAATGTAACTGACCAAGCTCACGGTGGGGACCAGGAGGGAGCTGACATGCCTTTACCCCCCGCCAATACCGAAGAAGTAGTCCCCGACCAGCCCCGGGAGGAAGACAACCCTACAGAGAGAGAACTCTGCACGGAAGAAGAAGAGGAGAGCGCCGAGGAAATAGAGCTCCAGGACTCCCCAACGAGTACCGCCAGGAGCGGCTCACCTCTACAACCGTCTTCCCCCAGCAAAGCGGAGAGGATGCTATCACAGGCGTTCCTCGTCAGCCTGACAGCCTCTACCGAACGCGATCGACTCCAGGGTGAACGCGATCGACTTCAGGGTGAACGCGATCGACTCCAGACACAGCAACGGAGCGAAGAAGAGCGCATACGCCTGGAGATGAGACGCCTTCAGACGGAAGAGAATATGGCAAGAGACCGAGCAGACACCCAGCGTGCCGCTGCCGGTGCCCAAAGAGAAGCAGAGCGCGACCTCGCTCTCATCCAGCGCGAAACCGAGCGCGACAGACTACAAGCCGAGCGCGACAAGCTACAAGCGCAACTAATGGAGCAGCTGATCCTCAAGGCAACACCCTCTCCCTCCGCCAGGGGTTCAAGGAACTCGTCGAGACAACAGTCAAGGGCAGCGTCTCCTAACCGAGCAAGCGACCCTGAACTTGACCAACAGACCAAGCCTATACCCCCCGCAGACCCCCTTCCCCGACCGGTCCAAGCGAGACCCAGCTACAAGGAAGGAGCAGCATACACTGCGGAGAAGCTAAATAAACGACTACAGGATCTAGAGGACCTGATAGAAGAAGAAGAGGGAGAGGAGGAGAACCAAGCCCGACGACAGCACAGTACTCCACCGGACCAGGAGGTCCAGTACAGCCCAGGCTATACCCCCGCGGCGCTGCGCTACAGACCCCCGACTCTATTCACGGGTGAGCACGACGCACGACCAGCCCCGAGGAATAGCACCTGGACCAGCGGGCCATGGTACCCTGCCGGTACCAGCCCACAGAGAGGCGCAAGAGGAGACTCGCCTAGGAGGCCTCTCCCCCAACGCTCGCCGATGTATCAGCCATCCACGGCGTCATACATTGCCACACCGACCATCCCAGACTTCACCCATGAGAATCGGGCACAGTACACGGAGCTCCGAATGTGCTTAGAGACAATGATGGTGGATGTCGTTGATGAACGTCACAAGTATGCAATATTACTGAAGCACCTGAAAGTACCCCGAGCGCACAATATAGCGCTAGCCTATGCCACCTCTACGACCCCATACACCGCGGCTCTAGCAGCGCTGGACCAGAGATATGGACGTATATGGGATTACGTAATCCAAGAGATAAGGCATATTGACCGCCTACCCCCAGCAACAGACAATCGCTCATTAGACGACCTGTCTATAAAAGTGCAGTCCCTGGTAGGGATGCTGGGAGCGCAACGAGAAAAGGGTATGCACGAGCTATACGCCAACTCTAACGTCGAGAGGATTTTAGAGAAGCTGCCACCCGCCAGACAAGAGCGCTTTAGGCGGCAGAGAGACCACCGTGATCCTAACGGTCCCGAACCATCCCTCCTCGATCTAGCCGACTTCCTGGCGAGAGAAGTCAGCAGCTTACGACTGGATACGTTCGTGCGGAGCACACCAAGCTCCAGAGAGGGACCCAGGAGAATAAACGATGGAAGAAGATCGGTGACTGTCATGCACCAATCAGAATCAGTACCGAGCAGTAAGAACCACAGTACCCCCTCGAGAAAAGAGAAGTGGAAGATGGTGTGCCCGTACTGCGAGAAGGAACACTGGCTGTCACAATGTGACCTGTTCACAAAGATGAATGCAGAAGAAGTGAGTCAATGGATAAAGTCCAACAGGCGCTGTTACCGATGTGCGCGCAGTCACATGGCAGCCGAGTGCCGCCTAAAGAAGAGGTGCAGTCGGTGTGACGGAGCCCACCTAGATGTCCTACACGACAGTAACAGAAGAAAGCCTGCACCTGCACCATCGAGCAGCACCAAGGCAAGTGTCATGTACATTGACCCCGCCAGCAGCAGCGGCGCCCAAGTGCTCTTAAAGGTAGTCCGTGTAACATTGAGCTACCAAGATAAAGTCATGGACACTTACGCCGTCCTTGATGACGGGTCAGAGAAGACCCTTCTGCTCGCGTCCGCTGCGGCCCAGCTGGGACTGCGGGGGAGCGAGAACCAAATGACGATTCGGACAATAAGAAGAGATTTAAAGACGATAAAAGGCGAGAATGTCTCCTTCACTATCGCAGCAAGCGGGCAGCCAGAGCGACGGTATAGGATTACAAATGCTTTCACCAGCCAAGAAATAGGACTATCACAGTACACCTACCCCATCGCCAAGCTGATGGATAAATATGTGCACCTGCGTCAACTACCTATCCCGCTCATAGACGGCGCCACCCCGACCCTGCTGATAGGCTCCGACCATGCAGACCTCATAGTCCCGATAGACCGGGTCCATACAGGACCCAGAGGCTGTCCTGCAGCAGTCGAGACCCGCCTAGGATGGACACTACAAGGCCCCCTCGCTAAATCTCTCAACCAAACAGCAGCCACTAGCTGCCTCCACTCCAGAGTGACAGAAGAAGACACCACTCTCCTGCTGCATGTCGAGAGGCTATGGACACTAGAGACAATGCCCTTTAAGAACGAAAAGAAAGACATTCGTTCTAAAGAAGACATTTACGCCATAAACCTCCTCGAGCAAGGGACAAAGAGAGTCACAGTCGGCGGAGTGATGAGATACGCAACTCCACTCCTGAGGTGAGAGGGAATGCCCACCTTTCACGCCACGAAAGAAGCTACGGAGCGGTATCTATTGAACACAGAGCGGCGCCTAGCCAAAGACCCCGCTCAAGAGAGTGTGTACCGAGCTGAGATTGAGAAGCTAATCACAGCGAGACACGTAATGAAGATTGACATTAAAGAGGCCGATCAGACGACCGAATCATGGTACGTGCCGCACCACAAGGTCCACCACAACGGCAAGGATCGCATTGTGTTTAACTGCAGCTACCAGATGGGATCCCAGAATCTGAATAAAGAGCTCTTGCCCGGCCCCACACTCGGCCCCTCTCTACTAGGCGTGCTACTACGCTTCCGCCAGGACAAGGTGGCTATCAGCGGGGATATCAAAGGGATGTTCCTGCAGGTGAGACTAGTGGAGGAGGATAAGCCCCTGCTGCGGTTCCTATGGAGAGAGAGGACCGGAGATGAGCACCCAGCCATCTACCAGTGGGAAGTCCTCCCCTTCGGAACCACATGCAGCCAGTGCTGTGCTACATTTGCACTACAGAAACACGTCGCAGAGGACCCAGCAGCAGATGAAGAGGTCCGACACAGTGTGAAGAACAGTTTCTACGTGGACAACTGTTTACAAAGCGTTTCGACTCAAGAAGAAGCCGAGGCTCTCCTACTCAAGCTACGCGCCTCCCTGATCAAAGGCGGCTTTGATCTCAGGCAGTGGGCCAGCAGCGACCCGCACGTATTGCGCAGCCTCTCCCCCGCGGACAAGGCTGCCAGCAGCGAGACCTGGATGGCGACAATCCCAGGAGAAGCCCAAGAAATGACACTAGGACTAGTCTGGCGCTTCAAAACAGACTCGCTCCACTATAGACACAAACCCTTGACCACGGAGCAGGGAAGGTCGACGGCGATACCGACCACCAGACGGAGTGTGTACAGAACACTCGCCAGACAATATGACCCGTTGGGATGTATTCTACCTTACACCACCAGGGCAAAGATGATTGTACGAGCACTATGGGACAAGGACCAGGGCTGGGACGACCCAATACCCGCACCCCTTGCCTCCACATGGAGAGAGTGGGAGACGGAGCTCCGCTCACTCCCAGGCGTCAATATACGCCGCAGCTACTTCCCACCCACAGTGAGGCCAGAGACATGCAAGATGGATCTACACGTCTTCAGTGACGCCTCCGAAGTAGCCTATGGATCGGTGGCCTACTTGCGTGCCCAAGAGAAGGGAGGAGAGATACACACTGCTTTCATCCTGGCTCGCTCAAGAATAGCCCCACGAAAGCAACAATCTATCCCGCGTCTAGAGCTCTGCGCAGCCCTAGCAAGAGCGCATCTAGCCACGTTAATCCAACGTGAACTCACCATTCCGGTGCACAGAACAATCTTGTGGTCAGATTCCACGACAGTACTCACATGGATCAAGTCTGATTCATGCAGATACAAAGTCTTCGTGGGAGTCAGAGTCACCGAGATTCAAGAGTTAACAGAAGCAGCGAGCTGGCGGTATGTGGACACCAAACACAACCCAGCTGACGTCATCACCCGGGGAATGTCCCTAGATGACCTCACCCGTCACAACATCTACAGTGACGGACCAGAGTTCCTCAAGCTCCCGGAAGGAGAGTGGCCTACGCCCACCCCACGGGAGGCGAGTAAAGAGGAGGCTGAGAACAAGAAACCTATGTTCTGTGGACTGAGCACAGTCGCCTCCACAGACCCCAACATAGATGACTGCCTCACCCTACAGAGTGCGCAACTAAAGACATTCCTGTGGCACCACCCAGAGATTCAGCCCACCACTGACATTTCAGCAGCTGACTACGAAGAAGCAGAACTTCTTCTACTACAACGAGCCCAGAGAGACTCGTTCCCCGATGAGCTAGACTGTCTACAGGGAGGAAAGCCCGTCCCATCAGACAGCAGACTGCTCCACCTGGCACCCGAGAGTGACGCCCATAATCTCATCAGAGTGGGTGGTCGTCTGCGGAGAGCCCCCGATCTACCGGATGACGTTAAGTACCCGATAGTCTTGAACAGCCGACACAAGGTCACAGAGCTGATCATAAAGAAATACGACGAGGATGTGCACCACGCAGGAGCAGAGAGAGTCTTCGCGGAGATCAGACGTCGCTATTGGATACTTCAAGGGAGAGAAGCAGTGCGACGCTTCCAGCGAACCTGTCTAGACTGCCGAAAGTGGCGCGCGCAGCCCAGCATACCCCGGATGGCTGACCTACCTCCCTGTCGCCTCCGACTCGGCGACAAGCCATTCCACTCCACAGGCATGGACTGTTTTGGCCCATTGTATATAAAGAAAGGAAGAGGAACCGAGAAGCGGTGGGGTATTGTATTCAAATGCATGACCACCAGAGCGATACATATCGAACTCCTTCCAACCATGAGCACAGATTCATTCCTTATGGCCTTCCGAAGATTCACATCACGGAAAGGAAAACCGTCTACATTGTTGTCTGATCACGGGACAAACTTCAAAGGCGGAGAAAGAGAGCTGAGAGAGAGCTTCCAAGCTATGGGCCCAGAACTTAAGACCCACCTCGCTCCATCCCAGATTGACTTCCAGTTTAATCCCCCGAACGCACCCCACTTCGGTGGAACCTGGGAACGAGAAGTACGTTCTATAAAGACAGCCCTGTACGCCGTGCTTGGGGCCCAGACTGTAGCGGAAGAAGTCCTAATGACAGTCCTCACGGAGATCGAGGGAGTATTGAACTCCAAGCCCCTCGGCTACGTCTCCAGTGATATAGCAGATGTCGACCCAGTCACCCCCAACACACTCTTGATGGGGCGGCTGGACCCCGCGCTACCCCAGACAATGTACAGGCCTGAAGAAGCGAACGGCCGAAGAATGTGGAGGTACAGTCAAGTACTAGCTGACAAGTTTTGGAACAGCTTTCTACTCCACTACCTACCGTCTCTACAGACCCGCCAGAAGTGGGTAAAAGAGAGAGACAATTTGACAGAAGGAACAGTCGTCATGATTATCGACCAGTCACTACCCAGAGCTATGTGGCCGGCTGGCCGCGTAAGCAAAGTGATCACCGGTGCCGATGGCAAGGTCCGAGCAGCTGAGGTGCTCGTCCAAGGGCGAACTTACACACGACCCGTGGCGAGGCTAATAGAACTGCCCAGACTCCCAGACACTATCGATGACGACCATGACCCCATGACTTTGTGAGTTGACTGACCCTTACAGCGGACCTTGAGTGGTAGACAGTGCGGTCAATCTGTCTCTGCTTAGCTAATTAGGTGGGACTAATTAGGGGGCGGCTGTTGTGAAGGATCAGATTAAACCGAATATATATATTTATTTATGGATATATATTTAATAGTATTTGTATATCGTTTGATATCCCTTGTATATTCCTTGTACATATACACTGAATATCCCTTTGGTCTACTAACAGCCCATAATAGTTTCATTCTCTCATTGGACAAGAACTTGGCGCCAGCAGCCAAGCCCCTTGGTTCAAGTTCAATCGTGCCGACGAACATGTCGTTACTAGCCCCGGTTCCGCGTAGGAATACGTCTGCCGAAATACGAATGGTACTATTTGTTCACAGCGCATATATATATGGCGCAAGTAAAGTAGAACTTCCCTTAGCCCTTAGTTCTTTACCCTCCAACCTAGTGGCAAGACGTTAAGCCTCACCCACGATACACGTGTGGTGCAGTATGGTCAACTTGGCCTCAGAATGGCATTGAGACATCGTGTGGATTAATAGTTGAATTGTCATAGTTTGGCACTATACCGTCGAGTGGGACGTATTTCTATTAAGTTAATAATAGTCTATTATGTATGGTGCATCGTTCGGTTAGAGTTATAAAGTGAGCAGTACCCCCATCGTTTTCCTCGCGTTATCTAGAGTCTTAACCAGGCTGGGCAGACCACGTGTGGTGCTTTCATCCGAGGAGTTCTGACCAAGGACGAGTGGACCTGCACATTGGATTACCTTACCCGGACGACGGCGAGCCCTACACGGCTTGGATTATCTACTTGCTTTGGGTGCTTTGATTATGCCATGGATAACAGCCAACACTGGTTAAGTGTTGGAACTACCCCCGAGAGGAGTCCAGGTGAGACGGCGCTCTAACCCGAGTGAGGTCGCCTCACGTCTCTTCGTTGTGGACCGGCAGCTACCGTCTACAAGAGGGCCCAACTGTATTCATCTGTGGACCAAGGTTCTGTGGGCACCGTGTTCAGCACTCTGAATTCTCCCAAGAAATCGTTGGCCAGATGGGATATCGCCAGCGGCTCTCCTAACCCCCCCCCCCTACTGACTTACAACCAGCGGGACCCCCTTTAGTGTATCCAGCTATAATCATTAAGTACCATCGCTATAGTTCCCTAAAGAACCAGGTTGTATACTTGCTTCCTGCGTAACCAGAGATTGGACATTCAATGTTGATTTGCCTACGAATACTCATTTGCCTTACAAGTGCATTCAAATCATAAATGTCATTACGTGAACGTTGTATATACCCTTTGCTATATATTAAAGATTCGACGGATACATTTGTGTGGACTTGGTTTCATCAGGTGGGAAAGTGTTCATCATATCTATATCATGTACTGTGTGGCCAGTAGTTAAAGTACATAAAGCGGTAGTGGTTTAATGATACCATACTTATCAATACAGTCAGGGAATTGTACCCCTCAGTTACAATAGTCGTAGTACCCTTGAATGAGTGCTCCTGCCAGAGTCTTCAGGGTATTCTTGTTTACCAGTGAGGAGATCCGGTACAAGAATCGAGTTCGTTGGTTGACTTTTTTTATTACATTGGATGCCATTTTGTCACAGGAAAGATTTGCCTCTAGGATGGAACCCAGGTAGCTAATATCTTCTTTCCTTGTGACAATATTGTCACCCACTGTAACTGAGAAGCCGTCGGTCTTGCTGAGTTTGTTATTTGAACCGAAGAGAATGGACTCTGTTTTGCCCATGTGTAATGATAGTTTGTTATCAGAGAGCCATATGCAGATTTTGCCTAGTTCTGAGCTGAGGGTTTTTTCAACCTGTAACTTGTTCTTGTCAGAGACCAGCAGGGCTGAGTCGTCCGCAAACAGGATCAAGTTGCAGTCACAAGCTGACGACATGTCATTTGCATAAAATAGGAACAGTAGCGGACCTAGTATGCTTCCTTGTGGAACACCACAGCTTACTGTGAGGGGGGGGGATAGGGTACCGTTTACCTCCACCATCTGCTCTCTCCCCTCCAGGTAGGATTGCATCCAGCTCACTGATAGACTATCAAAACCAATTTCTTTTAGCTTGTCAATCAGAATGGTGTGATTGACAGTGTCGAAGGCCTTTTGTAGGTCCAGCATGACCATGCCGCAGTATTTGCCCGCGTCCACCTCTTGTTTGATGTGGTCGTTTAAATAGAGAAGGCATGTGTCAGTGGAGTGGGATGTTCTGAAGCCAGATTGGAATTCGTAGATTAGATTTTTTTCCGCGAGGTATTTTTCGACCTGTTCGTATACCATTTTTTCCATGACTTTCGAGATGGAGGTAAGGATAGAAACAGGGCGGTAGTTGCCTGGGTCTAATTTACTGCCTTTTTTGTGCAGGGGTGTTACTCTCGCAATTTTGAAGTCCTTGGGGATGTGTCCCTGTTTTATGGAGAGGTTTATTATGTGTGTGATGACTTCCTTTCTAAAACGTGCTGTATCCAACCAACTTACTGCTTATCTCTTACAGAATGACCTCCTAGACCCTAATCAGTCTGGCTTCCGGACTGGCCACTCCACAGAAACGGCCCTCATTGCGGTCACAGAGGCACTTCACTTAGCAAAAGCGAAAGGCCTCTCCTCTGCCCTGATTCTCCTAGATCTATCTGCAGCCTTCGACACAGTCAACCATCAGATCCTCCTCGCGGCCCTCGCAGAAATGGGAGTGGCTGGCTCTGCGCTGACATGGCTGACATCATACCTCAATGACCGCTCCTACCAAGGGCTCGGTTCTAGGACTCCTTCTCTTCTCCCTCTACACTAAATCACTGGGTAACATTATCACGTCTCATGGCTTCTCCTATCATTGTTATGCCGACGATACTCAACTCTTCCTCTCCTTCCCTCCCTCAGATATCCATGTCTCTGAGCGGATCTCGGCTTATCTGTCCGACATCTCCGCCTGGATGACGACCAACCACCTCAAACTGAACCTAAGCAAAACAGAATTGCTCCACCTGCCAGCCAAATCCTCCCCCCTGACCGACCTTTCCATCACAGTCGAGAATGCAGCTGTGACCGCGTCCCCGACCGCCAGGAACCTTGGTGTTGTCCTCGACGACCAGTTGAACTTCTCTACTCACATCGCAGCGACAACCAGAACCTGCATATTCCTCCTGAGCAATGTCAGAAGGATCCGCCCCTTCCTGACAAAAGAAGCCACCCAACTCCTCGTCCAATCAACAGTCATCTCCCGCCTCGACTACTGCAACGCACTGCTCGCTGGCCTCCCGGCCACTGCCACTAAGCCTCTTCAACTCATTCAGAACGCAGCGGCCCGCCTGATCTCAAACCTACCGAAGTCGTCCCATGTCACGCCACTTCTTAGGGACCTGCACTGGCTCCCCATTGCTGCACGAATCCGCTTCAAGGCCCTCGACCTAGCATACCGTGCGGCAAAGGGAACCGCTCCCGCCTATCTCCGGTCAATGGTCTCTAACTACACACCCTCAAGACCTCTACGCTCTGCATCTTCTGGCCGCCTCAGACCTACTCCTATCCAAGCTCCGGGAGGGTCATCAAAGAGAAGTCACCTATTCTCAGTCCTTGCCCCACAATGGTGGAATGAACTACCCACCCCAGTTAGGACAGCCGAAACCCGTCCAATCTTTCACCGTCGACTAAAGACAAGTTTCAAGTTTCAAGTTTCTTTAATAGTTGTCATACAGAAGTACAGAATACATTTATACAAAACGCACTTCTTCAACCATTATCTGAATTAAAAAAAAATATATATATATATCTAACCCTAACTAACCTTACTGTCATGCACTTGTCCTAATAAACTAACCTACACTGTAGCACTCAACACTTTGATGAACATTGTTACTCAGCTGATAGAGTTGTGCCCTTCCTGATGACTTGTCATACAGAACTTGTAAGTCGCTTTGGATAAAAGCGTCAGCTAAATTACTAAATGTAAAATGTATATCGGGGCCGATATCCGATATCAATGCATCCCTAGAGCTGAACTGTGTCACTGTGAGCTCACAGAGCTGAACTGGACACGTGTGACTGTCGCACCTGCAACAGTTACTGCCTCCATGGATACGGTGTTTTGAGAAGTGGAAATAATCTAACAGGTACAGTAATGCATTCACGGCCATCTGTGATGTTCTGACACCGACACGCGTGGGCGAGAGCACAGTGTGCTTATTGCGATGACATTTTGGCAGAGGTGCCCTGTGCATGTGTGAGCACATGTGGTGTGTGTGTGTGTGTGTGTGTGTGTGTGTGTGTGTGTGTGTGTGTGTGTGTGTGCACGCGTGAGTGAGTGTGTGTGTGTGCATGCATGCATGTGTGAGTGTGTGTGTGTGTGTGTGTTTGTGCACGCGTGAGTGAGTGTGTGTGCGTGTGTGTGCATGCATGCATGTGTGAGTGTGTGTGTGTGTGTGTGTGTGTGTGTGTGTGTGTGTGCACGCGTGAGTGAGTGTGTGTGCGTGTGTGTGCATGCATGTGTGAGTGTGTGTGTGTGTGTGTGCACGCGTGCGTGAGTGTGTGTGCGTGTGTGTGCATGCATGAGTGAGTGTGTGCGTGTGTGTGCATGCATGCATGTGTGAGTGTGTGAGTGTGTGTGCGTGTGTGTGTGTGTGTGTGTGTGTGTGTGTGTGTGTGTGTGTGTGTGCCCAGTGGAGTGTGAGCTCCGGCGTTGCTGCTGCATTGCAGTGGAGAGGGGACTGAGGAAAGGAAGTGGTCTTATATAAGATTTCCCTCCCAAATAAAATACATTAACATGTGACACGGCCCCCCCCCCCCCCCCCCCCCCGCCTGGCGCTCTGCACGGCACAGTGATGTCAGCAGTAGCCTACATTCACATGTCCTTCTATCTTTTATACATGGCGATGTGAAATGTCCTAAACAGATCCTCCTCGGTCCAACGGTCGCTAATCTGGTCTACTTTCCGGGTTTCACGTGAAAGATTCTGATGCAACAAGAGAGATTAGAACACTAACTGGATGCTGGACATCACCTCTTCTCCGTCTGCTGTCTGAGGCAGAGAGAGAGAGGAGTCTGATGGAGGAGAGAGCAGAGAGAGAGAGGAGTCTGATGGAGGAGAGACCAGAGAGCAGAGAGAGAGAGGAGTCTGATAGAGGAGAGACCAGAGAGAGAGAGGAGTCTGATGGAGGAGAGACCAGAGAGAGGAGTCTGATAGAGGAGAGACCAGAGAGAGAGGAGTCTGATGGAGGAGAGACCAGAGAGAGAGGAGTCTGATGGAGGAGAGACCAGAGAGAGAGAGGAGTCTGATGGAGGAGAGACCAGAGAGAGAGATGAGTCTGATGGAGGAGAGACCAGAGAGAAGAGTCTGATGGAGGAGAGACCACAGAGCAGAGAGAGAGAGTAGTCTGATGGAGGAGAGACCAGAGAGAGAGAGAGGAGTCTGAGGGAGGAGAGACCACATAGCAGAGAGAGAGTCTGATGGAGGAGAGACCAGAGAGCAGAGAGAGAAAGGAGTCTGATGGAGGAGAGACCACAGAGCAGAGAGAGAAGAGTCTGATGGAGGAGAAAGCAGAGAGAGAGAGAGGAGTCTGATGGAGGAGAGACCAGAGAGCAGAGAGAGGAGTCTGATGGAGGAGAGACGAGAGCAGAGATAAGAGTCTGATGGAGGAGAGACCACAGACCAGAGAGAGAGAGGAGTCTGATGGAGGAGAGACCAGAGAGAGAGGAGTCTGATGGAGGAGAGACCAGAGAGAGAGAGGGGAGTCTGATGGAGGAGAGACCAGAGAGAGAGAGAGGAGTCTGATGGAGGAGAGACCAGAGAGAGAGAGGAGTCTGATGGAGGAGAGACCAGAGAGAGAGAGGAGTCTGATGGAGGAGAGACCACAGACCAGAGAGAGAGAGGAGTCTGATGGAGGAGAGACAGAGAGAGAGGAGTCTGATGGAGGAGAGACCAGAGAGAGAGAGGGGAGTCTGATGGAGGAGACAGAGAGAGAGAGAGGAGTCTGATGGAGGAGAGCCAGAGAGAGAGAGGAGTCTGATGGAGGAGACCAGAGAGAGAGAGAGGAGTCTGATGGAGGAGAGACCAGAGAGAGAGAGAGGAGTCTGATGGAGGAGAGACCAGAGAGAGAGGAGTCTGATGGAGGAGAGACCAGAGAGAGAGAGGAGTCTGATGGAGGAGAGACAAGAGAGAGAGAGAGGAGTCTGATGGAGGAGAGACCACAGAGCAGAGAGAGAGAGGGGAGTCTGCGGGAGGAGAGACCAGAGAGAGAGAGAGGAGTCTGCGGGAGGAGAGACCAGAGAGCAGATAGAGAGGAGTCTGAGGGAGGAGAGACCAGAGAGAGAGAGGAGTCTGAGGGAGGAGAGACCAGAGAGAGAGGGGAGTCTGATGGAGGAGAGACCAGAGAGAGAGAGGAGAGAGAGAGGAGTCTGGTGGAGGAGAGACCAAAGAGAGAGAGGAGTCTGATGGAGGAGAGACCAGAGAGAGAGAGAGGAGTCTGATGGAGGAGAGACCAGAGATCAGAGAGATAGAGAGGAGTCTGAGGGAGGAGAGACCACAGAGCAGAGAGAGAGGGGAGTCTGCGGGAGGAGAGACCAGAGAGAGAGGAGTC
>NC_140167.1:170641139-170668639 GCF_963971535.1 Notolepis coatsorum
GCATAGCATTCTCCCTTTCTGTGTGTGTGTGCGCGCGTCTTTGGAAAGACCAGATGAGGTCAGGAGTTTGATGTTTAAATGTTATTTAAACATAAACAATATAATACATAATAAATGTAGGCCTATACATGATCATGCAACATCAACAAATTGTTGTAGGAACGGTTTGGGAGAGGGAGGTAGGGAGGGGTTTTAGGTTGTGAGTTTTGAGTTCCAAAAAATGGAGCTTAAAGTTTAAAGCTCAATATATCAAAAACGTGGCACTTTACAGTGAACAGGAGGTCTATTTGTATTAAAAACAATAGATTGATTTTCCTTTAAATGTCTGGAAGAGCTCAAAAATACAAATGTCAAATGATATTTGTTACCTTTTTTTTAGTAGATCTAAATGTTACGGATTGTGTTAAATGGGCATATGATATCATCTCATATCGATTGCAGGCACCTGAATCTAATCTAATCGTATTGTATCGTGAGATACTTTGTGATATCGGCAAATATTGTATCGTTGTCCAAAGAATCGATATCGTATCGTATCATGATGAAACTGTTTGTTTTTGCTACTTTTTTATTTAAAGCAACACTGGCGGGTACGTCATACGACCGTCAGACACTTATGGACCTGAACCCCGGGCTCAAAGAGGAGTTTGGAGACACTTTTGACCTAGAATGGCCAGCAGAAATCAGACGGGAGAATGGCGGCAAAGAAAAGAACAAAGGCGACGGCAGGAGGAGACACAGAGGGAGACGAGGAGGTATCAGATTGAGACTAAAAAGAGCTGCTTACCGCCCAGCAATTCCATCCATCTTTCTGGCGAATGCCCGTTCGTTGGAGGGTAGGATGGATGATCTGAGAGCGAGGGTCCGGTTCCAACGGGAGATGAGAGACATCAACATTATATGTCTCACAGAGACATGGCTCACGTCGACGACCCCAGACAAAAGCGTCTCTCCCTCGGATGCCTTCACAGTCTTACGTGCAGATCGCAACGCTGGCTCAGGAAAGACCATCGGCGGCGGAGTCTGCCTCATCACGAACAATTCCTGGGTTAATCCCGAGGGGGTGCAGGTCCTCTCAAACTCGTGTTCGCCGGACTTGGAACATCTTTCTATCCTATGTCGTCCGTTTCACCTCCCGAGGGAGTTCACAGCAGTCGTCATGACTGCCGTGTATATTCCCCCACACGCGAATACGGGCAAAGCGCTGGGCGAACTACACGATCATCTCAACAGACACCAGATCAAACACCCAGACGCAGCGATGGTAGTGGCCGGCGATTTCAACCAGGCCAACCTGAAGAAAGTGATGCCGTCCTTTTTCCAGCACATCGCTTGCTCCACCAGAGGGAAGAACACACTCGACCACTGCTATTCCCCGTTCAAAGCGGGTTACAAGGCAGTAGCCGCTCCGCCATTAACGGGGTCCACAAGCTCGAGCGATCATGACTCCATCTTGCTATTTCCGGCATATCAACAGAGATCACGTGACGCCGTCGTGTCACGTGAGACAAAGAAGTGGACCGACGAATCAGAGGCCACGCTCAAGGACGTGCTTGCAGACACGGATTGGGATATGTTCATAGGAAGCGCCAGTGACGTCAGTGAACTAGCAGACACAGTGGTGTGCTACATAACAACAATAGCTGATGGTATTGTCCTCAGGAAAACGGTGCGGATTTTCCCAAACCAGAAACCGTGGGTGGATAGCACTATTAGAGCAGCTCTGAACTCTCGTACCACCGCCTACAACCTGGGTAGAGAGTCAGGAAACATGGAGGAGTATAAGGCTTCAGTCTATACTCTACGCAAAGCTGTCAAACTTGCTAAGAGGACATATGCTGATAAACTGGAGACACAAATGGCACAAAACGACACAAGAGGATTATGGCAGGGACTGAAGACAATAACTGACTATAAAGTCAGCGCCCCCTCAATGGGGAGCGACGACGCCTCCCTCGCGGACAAGCTCAACACCTTCTACGCTCGGCTTGGTGTAGACAGTGGCGCTGCTGGCTCTCCGGCTAGTGACGTCACTGGCGCGCCGGCTGTTGTGGAGGGGGGGGGGGCAACCGCGAGGGGGGGGGGACGCTCTCTCGTTGTCGGAACACAGTGTGAGAAGAGCATTTATGCAGGTGAACACCAGGAAGGCTGCTGGCCCAGATGGCATAACAGGACGTATACTCAAGACCTGTGCCAACCAGCTGGCCCCTGTGTTCACCGCCATATTTAATCAATCACTGGCGGAGTCAGTGGTCCCTGCCTGCTTCAAGATGTCTACCATCATCCCTGTGCCGAAGAAACCCTCCCCAGCATGTCCAAATGACTACAGACCGGTGGCACTCACCTCTGTGGTCATGAAATGTTTCGAGAGGCTGGTCAAGGACCACATTTGTGCCTCCCTCCCCAGTGATATGGACCCTATGCAATTTGCATACAGGACAAACAGGTCCACCGACGACGCGGTCTCCCAGGTACTGCACAGCACCCTCTCGCACCTTGACCATCAGAAGGGGGGCTATGTGAGACTGTTGTTCATTGACTACAGCTCAGCGTTCAACACCATAGTCCCCACCAGACTGGTGGACAAGCTGATCGAGCTAGGTCTGAGCTCCGCCCTGAGCGCCTGGGTACTGGACTTTTTGAGCGAAAGACCCCAGGCGGTCAGGGTGGGGGGTCAGACCTCCAACACCATCACCCTGAGCATCGGGTCCCCCCAGGGCTGTGTTCTGAGCCCCCTGCTGTACTCACTCTACACACACGACTGTGTGGCCAAGTTCAGCTCCAACTCCATAGTGAAGTTCGCAGATGACACGGTGGTGGTGGGGCTGATCTCGGACAACGACGAGAAGGCCTACCGGGAGGAGGTTGAGGTACTGGAACGCTGGTGCCAGGACAACAGCCTGCTCCTGAACATTGGCAAAACCAAGGAACTGATCGTGGATTATAGGAGAGGACAGCAGGAGACACACACACCACTGATGATAAACGGGGCTACCGTGGACAGGGTGAGCAGCTTCAAGTACCTGGGGGTCCACATCTCAGAGGACCTGACATGGTCAACACACATAGACACAGTAGTAAAGAAGGCGAAACAGCGTCTCTACCACCTGAGACAGTTAAGGAAGTTCAGAGTATCGGGGAAGATACTCCAGTCCTTCTACTCAGGAGCTGTAGAGAGCATCCTGACCGGAAACATCACTGCCTGGTATGGAAACAGCACGGCACAGGACAAGAAGGCCCTACAGAAAGTGGTGCGCTAAGCCGAGCGTACCACGGGTATTGCACTACCCCCCCTGCAGGTTCTATACAACAAGAGGTGCAAATCCAGAGCCTGCAGGATAATGAAAGACCCTCACCACCCCAATAACAGCCTGTTTCAGCTGCTGAGGTCAGGCAGACGCCTGCGAACCCCAGCTACTAGGACAGAGCGGCTTAGGCTCAGCTTCTTCCCCCAGGCCATCAGAGCCATGAACAATGAACATTGAGTGCTCAGAACATTGAACTGTCCACACACAAGCACACATGAACACACACACGACACGCACACTGTGCACGCTCACACACGAGCAGCCACTTAACACTTTAACATGAGCGGGCACACACTCATGTCGCACACACGCACACTTATGGCCAAAGGAAAGGACACTTTAAATTAGAATAACAGGAACAGTGTATTGCACTACCAAAGCTAACTAGCATGTCACACATGCTCTGTAAATAACTATGTACAGATACCGAGATGTCACTCCATGTTACCTGCTACCTGTTACTGCACAATGTTGTTTTCTTCTTTTGATTCTATTATATGTACCACTGTATTGCACATCGTTGCGGGCAAGACCACCCGCATTTCATTGTATACCTGTATGCCGTGACAATTAAAACTCTTGACTTGACTTGACTTGACTATAGTAGTATACAACCTGGAAATGGATCGCATATAACAACATCCCATAATAGCGATATTTCTGCTCCACGCTGATCACCCAACGGTCAGAGGAAGCCGCGGTGAGTTTCAGCGTGTTTGATTATTATTAAACATACACATTGCTCCGATCAACATATCACCCATAGTACATGAATCATTTAACGTCGGCCACAGACTTATAAACCCCCCTCCCCTCCGGTCACCAGAAGATGATGAGGCATGACGATTAGGACCTTGTACAATTGAACTTTTTTATCTGACGTCAATCGGTATCAAACTACATTTGATGATCTAATATATGTATTTGTAGCTATAACTCACGTTCTATGGAATGCTGCAGAAAACGATAAAAACATATTTATACTTTAGACCATATTTTAGTATGAATGTGTGAATGAAAAAGTAGAACGTTGCTACATCCTAAACGATAGATACTTGATGTTGAATGGGCCATAGTAATGTCAATTTAGCAATACAATTTAAAAAGTTATAGCCCTGCAAAGAAGGGGAACATCTCCATAGACAAATAGAGCTGGCAGAGGACGGTATAACATCAGAATAATCCCTGGCAGAGGAGGGACGGAGCGCACCGCTGTGAAGGAAGGGTGCGCTGCATTTACAACACAAGTATTCAAGTATAACTTTGAAAAGTATCACTTTTCATGGCGGATGCAGTGGTGGTCTCCCTTTTCCTCTACAATTACTATTACTATTACAATTACTATTACAATTATTAGTATTATTACAATTACTATTACTATTACAATTGCTATTACAATTACTATTACTATTACTTTTACTATTATGCACTTTGTTACTAAGGAATCTACCATGTCTATATTATTACCTACTATGCTAATATGTCTTATTACTACCTACTATGCTAATATGTCTTTACTACTATGCACTCAAGACTGTAGCACTTAAGTTCAACATTGTTACATAGCTGCCAGAGTTGTACCCTTCCTGCTGACTTGTTGTACAGAACTTGTAAGTCACTTTGGATGAAAGCATCAGCCAAATGACTCAATGTAAACATAAAACATCTTATAAGAGGTTACATAAATTATATTAACCGTTTAATCGCCAAGGACGACTTAACATGTCATTCTCCGCCATGCGTAATCTGCCAATGACGTCGTACAGCGTCTTTGAGATCAATATTTCAAAAATCTGGCATGGCAATCATATTTCACCCACGGAGACTTGAGACTTGCTGTTGATCTCCTCTCAACTCTCCAACGGTTCAAGACTGCCATCTTGTGGCCGATCGGCGAATCGCCAAAACCGGAAGTGACGCGCCGGAAGTGGTGCTCACCCATATTTCGTCCGGCCACTCGCTATCGTTAGCGGGACTCCAGCTTGATACACTGGATAGCGATCCGTTGCCAATAACTCGATAAACAACATGATTTGGACGTATATAGTAGTATACAACCTGGAAATGGATCGCATATAACAACATTCCATAATAGCGATATTTCTGCTCCACGCTGATCACCCAACGGTCAGAGGGAAGCCGCGGTGAGTTTCAGCGTGTTTGATTATTATTAAACATACACACTGCCCCGATCAACATATCACCCATAGTACATGAATCATTTAACGTCGGCCACGGACTTATAAACCCCCCCCCCCCCCCCCTCCGGTCACCAGAAGATGATGAGGCATGACGATTAGGACCTTGTACAATTGAACTTTTTTATCTGACGTCAATCGGTATCAAACTACATTTGATGATCTAATATATGTATTCGTAGCTATAACTCACGTTCTATGGAATGCTGCAGAAAACGATAAAAACATATTTATACTTTAGACCATATTTTAGTATGAATGTGTGAATGAAAAAGTAGAACGTTGCTACATCCTAAACGATAGATACTTGATGTTGAATGGGCCATAGTAATGTCAATTTAGCAATACAATTTAAAAAGTTATAGCCCTGCAAAGAAGGGGAACATCTCCATAGACAAATAGAGCTGGCAGAGGACGGTATAACATCAGAATAATCCCTGGCAGATAAAGGGTTAATAGCCATGCATGATTTTTCCAAGCCATAATTTGACTCTTTATTTATGCAAATTGCAAGTTGTATTGGAAATGATGAAATGATCTTGCTAGGTTGGTTTTATTGCCTTTAGATTTATCAAATGATCTGTCTGCACCTCTTTGATTATTTAAGATTTCTAATAATAATTTTCTATTGGTACTAAATTTTTAGGCATCTGTATCTGTGTTAAACATGCACAGATTCGCAATAGCTGTGACCTTTTTGCGATAGGCCACACCCATAGCCAAGCCCCCCTTTTAGCCAATTTGCAAGAACACACACACATTTGACCTCCTACGATGAAACCTGTGGCCTCAGAGAGTGGAGACATTTTTGTGGGCCAACCAACCAACTAACCAACCAACCAACCAACCAACCAACAAACCAACTAACCAACCAACTAACAAACTAACAAACTATCAAATTAACAAATTAACAAACTAACAAATTAACAAACTAACAAACTAACAAACTAACAAACTAACAAACTAACAAACTAACCGACAGACAGAGCTGATGGTTGCAGGTTAAAAAAATGGGATCAGTAAATCTCAAATACACACACACACATGCACACGTGCACGCACAGACACAAACGCACGCACACACACACACACACACACACACACACACACACACACACACACACACACACACACACACACAGACACACATGCAGGCGGTTCAGTGACTCCTGAGGGACCAGCAACACAATAGAACAGAAGGTAGAGTGGAACCCTGGCAGCTGCTCACACACACACACACACACACACACACACACACACACACACACACACACACACACACACACACACACACACACACACATACACACAGACACACACACACGCACACAAACACACATACACACCCACAAACACACACGTCCGCGCGCACACACACACACATATACACACATACACACACACACACACACATACACACACACACACACACACATGCACACAGCCACTTGTGTGCAATCTCCTCTATACACTCCACTCTCCCTATAAATCATATAAATCACAGCGCCTCTGATAGACTGCTGATGCAAGCACATCGTTCAAATGAGATGTAGATTCCCCTGACATCAGTCTCCAGGCTCGGAAGCAGACAGATGACAACCCAGCCAACCGGACGAGAGGGATGCAGTGACGGAGGCGGGGTCTGCCCGCGGAGGCTGCTGATAGGCTGGGCAGGGCTCCCTCACGTGGAGCTCAAGGTGCTCCCCATCTCTACGGCAAGACGACCTCCTCATCACACATTCACACAGGCTACCTGCAGCCACCGAGCACACACACACACAGAGTCAGACACACACACACAGAGTCAGACACACACACACAGAGTCAGACACACACACACACAGAGTCAGACACACACACACAGAGTCAGACACACACACACAGAGTCAGACACACACACACAGAGTCAGACACACACACACACACACACAGAGTCAGACACACACACACAGAGTCAGACACACACAGAGTCAGACACACACACACAGAGTCAGACACACACACACAGAGTCAGACACACACACACAGAGTCAGACACACACACACACAGAGTCAGACAGACACACACAGAGTCAGACAGACACACACAGAGTCAGACACACACACACAGAGTCAGACACACACACAGAGTCAGACACACACACACAGAGTCAGACACACACACACAGAGTCAGACACACACACACACAGAGTCAGACAGACACACACAGAGTCAGACACACACACACAGAGTCAGACACACACACACACAGAGTCAGACAGACACACACAGAGTCAGACACACACACAGAGTCAGACACACACACACAGAGTCAGACACACACACACAGAGTCAGACACACACACAGAGTCAGACACACACACACAGAGTCAGACACACACACACACAGAGTCAGACACACACACACAGAGTCAGACACACACACACAGAGTCAGACACACACACAGAGTCAGACACACACACACACACAGAGTCAGACACACACACACAGAGTCAGACACACACACACACACACAGAGTCAGACACACACACACACACAGACACAGTCAGACACACACACACACACACATACACAGAGTCAGACACACACACACACACACACATACACACACAGTCAGACACACACACACACACACATACACAGAGTCAGACACACACACACACACACACACATACACACACAGTCAGACACACACACACATACACACAGTCAGACACACACACAGAGAGTCAGACACACACACACACACAGACACACACAGAGTCAGACACACACAGTCAGACACACACACATAGTCAGACACACACACACAGTCAGACACACACACACAGAGTCAGCCACACACACACACATACACACAGTCAGACACACACGTACACACAGTCAGACACACACACACACACACACAGTCAGGCACACACACACACATACACACAGTCAGACACACACACACACAGAGTCAGACACACACACAGACACACACAGAGTCAGACACACACACACAAACACACATACACACAGTCAGACACAGACACACACACAGTCAGACACACACACACACAGTCAGACACACACACACACACATAGTCAGACACACACACACACACAGTCAGACACACACACACAGAGTCAGCCACACACACACACACACACACACACACTCACACACACACACACAAAGTCACACACACACATACAGTCAGACACACACACATACACACAGACATAGTCAGACACACACAGACACACATTGTCAGACAAACACACACACATACATATACACACACGCATTGTCAGATACACGCATTGTCAGACACACACAAATACACACACACACACGCATAGTCACACACACACATACACACACACATACACACACGCGCATAGTCAGACACACACACACATACACACACATTATTCTGACACACACACATACACACACACACAACCATAGACAGACACACACACATAGTCAGACACAGACACACACACATAGTCAGACACAGACACACACACATAGTCAGACACACACATACACACATATTTAGACACACACACATACACACATGCATAGTCAGACATACAGAGAGAGAGACGCACACACATATACACACATTTCAAACTAGGGCTGTCTTAAATACTTCGAAGCTTCGAAACTTCGTTCGATGGGCATGGGATTCGAATATGAAGAAAAAAAATTATTATAAAAAAAAATATTAAAAAAAAATAAAAAAATTTATTTATTTTTTGCAAATCAACTCTGCCTCTCTTTGTTAACTACAACAAGCAATGCTGTTTGTTATTTAAGATGAGGTCGGACTCGGCACCGATAGATTTGTGTTCATTGTGCTGCTTTTATAAAGCCTCAAATGACGACTTACAATATTTCATGAAAGCAAAGTGTTTTGTTTGTCTAAGATTTAAACAATTTTAAACTTTACAGCACTGATAAAGTTGAACAACGTGTTGTACAAGTCCCACAACATAAAAACATTTTTAAGATATTATACAATTTAAAAAGAAAAAAAAATTATTTCGAAGCTTCGAATTAAAATCGAATCTCGGCCCCGAAGCTTCGAATTCCAAATTCACACACACATACACACACTCTACATAGTCAGACACAGACACACACACCTAGTCAGACACAGACACATACACACACATATTTAGACACACACACATACTACAAACACCATAGTCAGACATACAGAGAGAGACACACACACACACACATAGTCAAACGCACAGAGAGAGACGATATACACACAGCCATACACACACAGACATAAACATACACACACACACACACACACACACACACAAACACACATCTACACGCACACACACATATATATAGACACACACACACACACACATATATAGACACACACACACACACACACATAAACACACATAGACACAGAGGCAACTTTAGATGAAAACACATGCACATGGACTCACGTAGGCACTGCCCAGACACAGACACACAGAGTCAGACACAGACAGACACACACACAGTCAGACACACACACACACACACACACAGTCAGACACACACACACACACACACACACACACATAGTCAGACACACACACACACACAGTCAGACACACACAGAGTCAGCCACACACACACATACATACACACACAGTCAGACACACACACACATACACACAGTCAGACACACACACACACACACATACACACAGTCAGGCACACACACACACACATACACACAGTCAGACACACACACACACACAGAGTCAGACACACACACACAGACACACACAGAGTCAGACACACACACACAAACACACGTACACACAGAGTCAGACACAGACACACACACAGTCAGACACACACACACACACACAGTCAGACACACACATAGTCAGACACACACACACACAGTCAGACACACACACACACAGTCAGCCACACACACACACACACACACACACACACACACACACACACACACAAAGTCACACACACACACACATACAGTCAGACACACACACATACACACAGACATAGTCAGACACACACAGACACACATTGTCAGACAAACACACACACATACATATACACACACGCATTGTCAGATAAACGCATAGTCAGACACACACAAATACACACACACACACACACACATAGTCACACACACACATACACACACACATATGTGTGTTTATTGCACAATGTTTTTTTTTTATTGGATTCTATTATATGTTGTACCACCGTATTGCACATCGTCGCGGGAAAGACCACCCGCATTTCATTGTATACTTGTATGCCGTGACAATTAAAACTCTTGACTTGACTTGACTTGACATACACACACGCGCATAGTCAGACACACACACACATACACACACATTATTCTGACACACACACATACACACACACAACCATAGTCAGACACAGACACACACACATAGTCAGACACAGACCCACACACATAGTCAGACACAGACACACACACATAGTCAGACACACACATACACACACATATTTAGACACACACACATACACACATGCATAGTCAGACATACAGAGAGAGAGACGCACACACATATACACACATATTCAAACTAGGGCTGTCTTAAATACTTCGAAGCTTCGAAACTTCGTTCGAAGCTTTCGAATATGAAAAAAAAATTATTATAAAAAAAATATTAAAAAAATAATGTTTTTTTTATTTATTTTTTGAAAATCAACTCTGCCTCTATTTGTTAACTACAACAAGCAATGCTGTTTGTTATTTAAGATGAGGTCGGACTCGGCACTGACAGATTTGTGTTCATTGTGCTGCTTTTATAAAGCCTCAAATGACGACTTACAATATTTCATGAAAGCAAAGTGTTTTGTTTGTCTAAGATTTAAAGAATTTTTTTTTGATCCACTTTTTCTCCCATTTTCTATATTTTCTCCAATCCCAATTTCGTATCATCCAATTCAACCCTCCCCTGTCACGAACGCTGTTTCTTGCCTCCCACAAGCCGGCTGCAATGTGGACTAAGTCATACATAGCACAAGTCCCCTCCGAAATAAACATGAAACGTGGTCGCAAAGTTTCGATATATCGATTTTCCAAGCTTGGATATGAGCACACGCACTAACAACCAATCAGTGAAGGAGATGGCCGACAGCGGAAGGAGACCCGGAAGGAGACCCGGAGGTAGGACTCCAGTAGTCAACAAGGCTGGCTAGGCTAATTAGCTTGCACGGCGCTATTTTATAGTTTACCTGCCGAGTTGGTGTGTGTTTTGAATTCTGAGGGTAACTGTTATAGTAGTGTGGGGTATACGGTGGACGTCGTTGCAATGTATTGGGGCGGAACAGAGTATTTTATGGTCATATTTAGTACATTGTCATGGAATACTCCGCTTGGAATCGAGGCTGGCTAGGATAATTAGCTTGCACGGCGCTATTTTACAGTTTACCTGCCGAGTTGGTGTGTGTTTTGAATTCTGAGGGTAACTGTTATAGTAGTGTGGGGTATACGGTGGACGTTGTTGCAATGTATTGGGGCGGAACAGAGTATTTTATGGTCATATTTAGTACATTGTCATGGAATACTCTGCTTGGAATCGAGGCTGGCTAGGATAATTAGCTTGCACGGCGCTATTTTACAGTTTACCTGCCGAGTTGGTGTGTGTTTTGAATTCTGAGGGTAACTGTTATAGTAGTGTGGGGTATACGGTGGACGTCGTTGCAATGTATTGGGGCGGAACAGAGTATTTTAGGGTCATATTTAGTACATTGTCATGAGATACTCCGCTTGCTCTGGCTAACTGCTAACGTGCGCGGACTGATGCCGACATCAACTCGACTCTCGAGACATTCGCAGCAGCAAAACAAGTCTATTAATAGCCCGTCCATCGGCGCCGGGCATAAGAAGTTAATTAAACTTGACAGACATTATATCAACGATAATTATCGATATCGAGTTATATGAAAATAATTTTATAATTTTATCGCGATAACGTTTTTGGCCATATCGCCCATCCCTACACACACACACACACACACACACACACACACACACACACACACACACACACACACACACACACACACATAAACACACATAGACACAGAGGCAACTTTAGATGAAAACACATGCACATGGACTCACGTAGGCACTGCCCAGACAACAACCCGGAAGCATGAATATTGCAACAGCTAAACGCCTAACCACTGTACCATGTGTAACGGAGGTACTGCGTGTCTATCCACAGTCACAATGGACAGTGTAGTGAAGTGGCTGTGGACGTTAAGCGGTACTGCAAGTAAAACTCACTCCCCAGATGCATCCAGACACATTACCAAGAAGTGAATTCACCTCTTGGTATAGTGGTCTGTAGGGATGTCCGATATTATCGGCCTACCGATATTATCGGCCGATATTGGCATTCAAATGTAATATCGGAAAATATCTGTATCGGTTTTAAAAAAAAATACTTTATTTATCCAGGCAAGCAAGTAAGAACTAATTCTTATTTTATTTAAATATATATATATATATATATATATATATATATATATATATATATATATATATATATATATATATATATATATATATATATATATATATATATATATATATATATATATATATATATATATATATATATAT
Source organism: Notolepis coatsorum (assembly GCF_963971535.1). Taxonomy (NCBI): domain Eukaryota; kingdom Metazoa; phylum Chordata; class Actinopteri; order Aulopiformes; family Paralepididae; genus Notolepis; species Notolepis coatsorum. The sequence continues at coordinate 170,654,298 of NC_140167.1, forward strand.
ATATATACTGGGCATCTGCATCAGTGTTAAACAAGCGTGGATTCATAAATAGCTTTTTGCGATAGGCCACACCCATTGCCATGCCCCCTTTTAGCCAATTAGCAAGAACACACACACACACACACACACACACACACACGCTTGACCTCCTTTAGTCTTTCAAAACCCTTGTTCTCCTTTCCCAGTCAGTGTCAGTTCCCTCCCTCTATATCCTCCTCCTTTCCCCACCTTCCCCTCATCTGCCCCCTCGCCTTCCCTCCCTCCCTCTCTCTTCTCCTCTCTCTCTCCCTCCCTCTCTCTTCTCCTCTCTCTCCCTAACTCAACTCAAGTCAAGTCAAGTCAAGAGCTAGCTCCATCCCACCCTGAGCTGTGAGTCCAGTGACATCATCAGTGTGACATCAGTGTAGGATTTTCCTCCTCTGCTCTCTCCATTCCTTTCTATTTTTGGACACACGCACACATACACACGCACACACACACATATACACACATACACGCACACCACACACACATACACGCAGGCACACACACATGCACATACGCATGCACAGAAACTATCGCTCCGCTGCTAATCCAAACTAATTCAATTGATTTTCTCTTTTTCTCATCCGTCTTCATCCCTTCCATTTCCTATCCGTCTGTTTTGTTTTCTCAAATGATATCTCTCCCTCCACCACCCCCCCCCCCCCCCCCCTCCATCCATCTCTCCTTCCATCTCATCTCAGTAAAGGGATGTTGTTGTCGTTCATCAGGCGGCCATGTTGGAGGTTTGCACACACACACACACACACACACACACACACACACACATGCACGCACACACACACACAAATACACATACAAAATCCTGCTTATGAAATATGGCTTCAGTCAAGTCATGCCAAATATGTTCAGTGAAGCGCAAAAAAGCAGTGGCTAAGAATAGCTGTGTTCTCCTCTGGGCCTGCTCTCCTGCCCTCTCCTCCCCCTCCTCCTTTAAGAATAGCTGTGTTCTCCTCTGGGGCTCCTCTCCTGCCCTCTCCTCCTCCTCCTTTAAGAATAGCTGTGTTCTCCTCTGGGGCTCCTCTCCTGCCCTCTCCTCCTCCTCCTCCTTTAAGAATAGCTGTGTTCTCCTCTGGGCCTCCTCTCCTGCCCCCCCCCCCTTCTCCTCCTCCTCCTCCTTTAAGAATAGCTGTGTTCTCCTCTGGGCCTCCTCTCCTCTGGGCCTCCTCTCCTGCCCCCCCCCCCCCTCCTCCTCCTTTAAGAATGGCTGTGTGTTCTCCTCTGGGCCTCCTCTCCTCTGGGCCTCCTCTCCTGCCCCCCCCCCTCCCCCTCCTCCTCCTCCTCCTCCTCCTCCTCCTCCTCCTCCTCCTCCTCCTCCTCCTCCTTTAAGAATGGCTGTGTGTTCTCCTCTGGGCCTCCTCTCCTCTGGGCCTCCTCTCCTCCCCCTGCCGCTGTCTTTATATAGCAACAGTAGGGGGCAAGGAGGGCGGACATTTATAGAAAGGACAGGCCGCTACTCGCACGCTGCTCCCTGACTGGTTGCATCAAAGCTGACAACACTCCTGTTTACTAGCCTCTGCCCTCCCCCCTCCCCCCACACACACACACTCATCCGTTCCTGACACTCGTCCATTCCGCCACCAGCGCTCAACCATTCATAGCCTCAGCATCAGCCGTGTCCTCCGCCGTGTCCTCACTGGGTGGATGTTCCCAGAGAACAACGCCATAAAAGGTCTGAAAGGATGTAAACTGAACGCGACATAAAAGTAGCATTTTAGGCCAATATGTGGAGCAGTTCCGTTCAGCAGCTCAGCAGCTCAGAAGCTCAGCAGCTCAGCAGTTCAGCAGTTCAGACGCTCAGCAGCTCAGCAGTTCAGCAGCTCAGTAGCTCAGAAGCTCAGCAGCTCAGCAGTTCAGCAGCTCAGCAGTTCAGCAGCTCAGCAGTTCAGCAGCTCAGTAGCTCAGCAGTTCAGCAGCTCAGCAGTTCAGCAGCTCAGAAGCTCAGCAGCTCAGCAGTTCAGCAGTTCAGCAGCTCAGTAGCTCAGCAGCTCAGCAGCTCAGCAGCTCAGCAGTTCAGCAGCTCAGAAGCTCAGCAGCTCAGCAGTTCAGCAGCTCAGTAGCTCAGAAGCTCAGCAGCTTAGCAGCTCAGAAGCTCAGAAGCTCAGAAGCTCAGTAGTTCAGCAGCTCAGAAGTTCAGCAGTTCAGCAGCTCAGAAGTTCAGCAGCTCAGCAGCTCAGCAGTTCAGACGCTCAGAAGCTCAACAGCTCAGCTCAACAGTTCAGCTCAACAGTTCAGCTCAGCTCCGCTACACTCTGGCTGAGGCACATTTAATAAACAATTCTAAAGTCAAGTCAAGTTAAGTTTATTAGCATGTCCCAAACTGAGCAATTCATGTTGCAGCAGATAAATAAGAAACTCCAAAAAACACAGTAAACATACATAAACAAGTAGAACATAGACAGACAATCAGACCACCAACATCGGCATGGACTACAATGTATGATGTATGTCATGCCAGCTAGGGTACCTTGTGTATACTGTTTACTTTTACAATTACTCATAGTATATATTCAGATTCAAATTCTTTGTTGCTTATATTTATTGTAACTAGGGATGCTCGATATTGGCTTTTTTACCGATACCGATATACCGATATTGTCCAACTCTTAATTTCCGATACCGATATCAACCGATACCGATATATGCAGGGTTTCCCCCCCCCCCAAAATTTTTTAATAATTTCAGGTAATTAACATTACATATCTCTTGTTGTGGAATTAACACAACATTATGCATACTTTTGACAATAAATAAAATCAGAATTTGTTCTTACTTGCTTGCCTGGGTAAATAAAGGTTATAGAAATGTAAAAAAATAAATAAAAAAAATAATAATAATAATATATATATATATATATATATTTTTTAAACCGATACCGATATTTTCCGATATCACATTTTAATGCCGATATCGGCTGATAATATCGGTAGGCCGATAATATCGGACATCCCTAATTGTAACTTATAATATAACTGACATACAGACCCTCATCTGCACCTTTGTTAACACTATTTACTTTCTCTTATTTTTATATTCAGAGTTAATTATATTGTTTACACTGTTTATTTTTTCTCACATTTTTATATTCAGATAAAATTGTATTGCCTATATTTATGTCTTTATGCTATTACCCTGCCCATACAGCTCAGGGGTGACAGTGGCTCAGGAGGTAGAGAGCTCCTCCCGGGCAGCGCGTCGAAGTTTCCTTGAGCAAGACACTTAACCCCTATTTGCTCCCGATGAGCAGGTTGGCACCTTGCATGGTTGCCTGTGAATGTGTGAGTGAATGGGTAGAATGTGAGGAACAAATTGTAAAGCGCTTCGGATAAAAGCGCTATATAAATGCAGCCATTTACCATTTACTATTTACCATACCTGTAGTCTACCTCCCCTCCCCCCTCCCCCATGCTGCTGACACCCCCGAATTTCCCCAGGGGACCAATAAAGGAATGTCATATCTTATCTTAAATTTGTGTCTGTAAAATCACGTCTGTGGCATGCAGACCTACATGTTGCATGTAGACCTACTGTACATCTGTTGCATGCAGACCTACTGTACATCTGTTGCATGCAGACCTACTGTACATCTGTGGCATGCAGACCTACATCTGTTGCATGCAGACCTACTGTACATCTGTTGCATGCAGACCTACTGTACATCTGTGGCATGCAGACCTACATCTGTTGCATGCAGACCTACTGTACATCTGTTGCATGCAGACCTACTGTACATCTGTGGCATGCAGACCTACATATGTTGCATGTAGACCTACTGTACATCTGTTGCATGCAGACCTACTGTACATCTGTTGCATGCAGACCTACTGTACATCTGTGGCATGCAGACCTACATCTGTTGCATGCAGACCTACTGTACATCTGTTGCATGCAGACCTACTGTACATCTGTGGCATGCAGACCTACATATGTTGCATGTAGACCTACTGTACATCTGTTGCATGCAGACCTACTGTACATCTGTGGCATGCAGACCTACATCTGTTGCATGCAGACCTACTGTACATCTGTGGCATGCAGACCTACATCTGTTGCATGCAGACCTACTGTACATCTGTTGCATGCAGACCTACTGTACATTTGTGGCATGCAGACCTACATCTGTTGCATGCAGACCTACTGTACATCTGTGGCATGCAGACCTACATCTGTTGCATGCAGACCTACTGTACATCTGTTGCATGCAGACCTACTGTACATCTGTGGCATGCAGACCTACATCTGTTGCATGCAGACCTACTGTACATCTGTGGCATGCAGACCTACATCTGTTGCATGCAGACCTACTGTACATCTGTTGCATGCAGACCTACTGTACATCTGTTGCATGCAGACCTACTGTACATCTGTGGCATGCAGACCTACATCTGTTGCATGCAGACCTACTGTACATCTGTTGCATGCAGACCTACTGTACATCTGTGGCATGCAGACCTACATCTGTTGCATGCAGACCTACTGTACATCTGTGGCATGCAGACCTACATCTGTTGCATGCAGACCTACTGTACATCTGTGGCATGCAGACCTACATCTGTTGCATGCAGACCTACTGTACATCTGTTGCATGCAGACCTACTGTACATCTGTTGGATGCAGACCTACTGTACATCTGTTGCATGCAAACCTACTGTACATATGTTGCATGCAGACCTACTGTACATCTGTTGCATGCAGACCTACTGTACATCTGTTGCATGCAGACCTACTGTACATCTGTTGCATGCAGCGCGTAGTCGCTAAAGCGTCTTAATTTCCGTTCTTAGTTTGTACGAGGCAGTTTGAATGAGTACAGTTATAAATAATATACTGCACTTTTTCTTTTAAACAATATGTTTATTGGTTTTTATGGTTTTTGTTTACAACATCAGTTTACATAGTCATTTAAACAATATCAGATTAGACAATGTTGTAAACTACCCCCCTCCCAGTCCCCGCCCTCTAGAACCTCCCCTTCACCCAAAAGCCGCAAAACAACCCATCCCCTCCAGTGAGAAACGTAGCTGTAGATACATAGGTCAAATACCCCCCCCCCCAGAAAAAATGTATATTATAATAAAAAGATGTATATAATAAAAAAGTAAAAGCCCTCAAGAGCAGACCCCCCCACCCCGCAGACAAGGACCATATTAAAAGCGTCTGTATACCGAAATAAATATAGTGCATTTTGAGGTGAAATGTGAGTTTTAAAGATGTTTAATGACTGATCTCTGTGGCGAGCGGTTGCCATGGTAACTGAGGACTCTGTGGCAGAAACCGCTGGAGGGTGTGTGTGCAGAAGGGGGTCAGGGCTGGTTAGTCGTGTTAGTTGTTGCTATCAAGATGGCAGAGGAGCGAGCAGACTTCTCTTGAGAGAGACTTTGACGTAAACTAGTTCTGTTTCGTATTAGCTCTCGCTCGGCATCACTAGTCTGCACTATCTCGCATATGTGCACGCGCACTGAATAAAGACCACAAATGTACCTTTAATCCCAATATTCGTCTGACCACACCCCTATCAGCTTACCCATATAAGCAGGGGTGGGGCCACCCACTCGCCTCCTTCTCGCTTTCACCACAAGGAAGAAGTGCCTCGGTAGATCCCCACACTTGACACCATGCTGGAAGAAAGAATTAGGAGCAGCTTTGGGAAACAAGGATACGTTGACATCATATCTTTATTTTCTCTCTCACTATTTTCGAGAAAATACGGCGATATTGTCTTCGTACTGGAGTGTCTGGAAGATGATGATCATTCTAAAAATCCTCCACCGGTTTTCGTATTGGGAGTTCGTGCCGCTACATGCTTTTCCAACTGCAGTCCTTGCTGTGTGCTGGTTGCGGTAAAGGCACAGCTGGGCTGTAGGACGCGCCGCTGTTGTGAGAAGCGGTGGGTTCCTGGTTTTGGTGAGTTATGTTTTGCTGGCAGGCTCCACTTGTCTGTTAGTGCTATGGGGGCTACTTGACAAATGTTTATGAAAACCGGCCCCAGGCTAGGGTCCTTTGTTCACTCTCCTAGACGACAGAAGACCTTGGTCTGAAGCCATTTTAGTTTAACTAGTGGGCCGCGACCATTAACACTGGTGATCCCTGTGTTTTCTGGACGAGTGGATATCTCTCTGTCCCGTGTTAAGCCCCTTCTTTCATATCCAAATGAGAGTATTCCTTCACGAGGAGATATGTGCATGGATGTTCGATAGCGGAAGATCCATGTTCAAGTCAGCTACACAAGCCAGTTTGGTATTGTGCTGATTCCGTCGGGTGTTGGTAAAATCACTGTTGTAAAGCTGTGTTGACATCTTGTTTCTCTTTTCTCTTAAAAAGTGAGGAGGGTTTCAGAACGGCGGCCTGTCTGGGTGAGTGTTATATCATTGTGTACAAAGTTCAGGTGATAGCTGCTTAGCTTACGGTTAGCCAGTCAGCTGTTAGCTGCGGCGTTAGCCTGCTGGGTTCACTGCGTGGCCTACAGAGGTTGGGCCTACTGTTAGCCAGTCAGCTGTTAGCTGCGGCGCTAGCCGGTTGTGATCACTAGGAAACGTTAGCTTGCTGCTATCGGACAAGGCCAGCGCGGGGTAGCTCCGGCTCCTCGCGCGCCGCCGCGACCTTCCGTCTGGGCGCGTGCGCCGTTCGCTCGGCGTCTCGCGAGCAGGGGCGGTAGCGACCGACGGTTGGGGCGACCGTTAGCTTAATGCTACTCTGTTGAACATGTTTTACACTCTTGACTACGACGTCATCTTTGACAGGGGATGTTCGTCGACCCTGCCCTGAGCCAGGACGGGGATTGCGTCAACAAAGAGGACTGTAGCGACTGGTTGGAGCGACGATGCTGCCCAGTTCGAGCAACACAGGATCGGCTGTGTTGTCTACGGGGTCTTGAGACTGCACTTCGCTGATCTACGTTCCGGGTAGGACAAGGTTTGACCAGACCTTATAACACGTCTTCTGGTTTTACCTTTCTAAATGTTTTGTGAATAACGATGTTTTCCCAAAACGTGTGTTGCTGCAATGCATTTAGGATACGATGCGAGTTATGTGTGAACTGTCTTTGTCACTGGCAGTTAGCTTCTCCGTGCAAATCGGGTTGTTGTTACAGATGTGAAAATGATCTGGTTGTTGTGTGAGAAACATCATGTGTGTTTATATGTACCGTGTACTCACAACTAAGGTAACTAACCTATGAAGCTATGCTTAGTGACAAGTGAGTAAAAGAATGTTCTTTTCTCAGCCTGTGATGACAATGAACAGTGTGTTCACATATTAACAGGTTTTCCTGTTTTAACTGGCCGTATTAAGGGTAAAGTAAGAGGATTGTGTTTTTTCCCCCCGGTTCCCTGGGACTTCTTCATCCTCCTATCAGACATGTTGTTGCACTACTTTTGTGTCTTTGTGTGGTAGGGATGCGATGTAACCCTTAGCTTGATTGCTGAGGTTGTGCTATGGCTGCTGGAGAAACTTTATTTTCCTAAAAGAAAAGATTGTTTGGTCGCTGTCGTAGTGTCGTGTGTGCTTAGCAAGGCCTGTGGCCTTGCTTATGAAAAACGGCGTTCCTCTGTAGTGTGTTTTTGCCATTTTTTGTAGGTAATGATGGGTTGTGTGTGTCATGTGACCTACAACTGGGTTGGACTGGCCACAGAAGCACATGTGTATGTTGGACTGGGGCTCTTAGAGAGCCCTCTCTATTCTGTGTTTTTTCCTTAGTAAAAATCAGATAGCAGGTTAGCTCATGCGCTGTGTGAAGCTGTCAAACGCTTCATAGAGCTGACTATGACTGTCATATTCTCTTTTTGTCATTACATCGTATCATGGGTGTGGGGTCGTAAAGGGGTGAACTGGTAACCTTTCCTCTCCCCCTTTTTGCTGTTGGTCAGGGGTACACCCCCTGTCCTTCGAGGTTCCTGTCACGTTGCGGTTCGGCACGTTACGGGGTGAGGGGGGGGGGGGGGGGGGAGGGAGTTTCCTGGTCCCACGGCCTGGAATATTGGGCGTGTGCACCGCAGAAATTCCCCCGCCATAGAGTACGTCACCGTGCGCGTCTCTGTTGGTAGGACTTCCGTGTGCTGTCCAGGTCCATGTGATGGATCTGTTTTCGGGGGGTGGTCAGGGCTCCTCCTCACCAAGCGCCTATTCGGGCCTTCTGTGAGTTCAGACTCCTTCTTTGTGAGGGAGCCTCCATCAGAGTACAGAGCCTTCCTCCTCAGATTGTCAAAAGTGAGTGGACCCTCTAGAAGGTGTCCTATTCTATTGTGTAGTGTTCGATTCAATTCGATTATTGAGTGTGTATGGGTTCAGTGCCTCTTCCCCGGAGAGCCCTAAAACCAATTTTTTACATGGCTCAAGGTGCAATATATTCTTTTCAATCTGTACAGCTCGCGTGGGAAGTCCCTCTGGGGATTCCCGTCTCCTTCCTATGGGAGGGTGGTGGGATGTAAAAATGTGAGCAATTTTTTACCCCCGGCTGTGTAGACTGGGATACATACTGTTGGTGCTTCCTTCTTTTCTATTAAAAAAGAGTTGGAGTTAGGAAGTGTCACACCCCTCTTGTCGTTCCCCTGGGCGCCTTGGGGATTCAATGACAGGTCTAAATAGCCTGTTCATTGATGCGGGTGTGTCCCGACGCACGTATAGTGCTAGCTCGCTGTAAACAGGCGATTGACTGGCACGCCTTGGTTGCTTGAGGTTGAAACAGCGTTTTTATAGAGCAACTGAGATGGAGGTTTTTCCTCTTCTGACGACCACATCCCATGACCTGGGTGGGTTGTCGACGGATTCTCGTTCATGTCTGGGGGATGATGACGGAATGGATCTGAACATATGTAGAGGGGTCTCACGCCCTGGGGGTGGGCCACCGGGCACGGTTCGGCCGAACGTCTGGGTGGCGCCTTCTTTTCATGTTAAGATCAACACGCATATCTGCCCTTTCTCCTGGAGTAGGCATGTCGGCGTGGTTAGGGCACGGGACTGGTTCTGGTCACGCTGGTCCGGATCAGTTGAACCCGTTGTCCGCCGGGGATGCAGATCTGCTGTTCTGGTACCCTGAGGGACTTGGGCTTTTTTCAGGGGGAAAAATGCCAGGTCGGTCCGGGTGTCACAGGGTTAAGCGCTATGGAGACCCTGGTTGGGTACGTTTTTACTCAGCACTGTCGTAATGGCTTACTGCCATGCCATCCTGTACACGCTCGATCTCGTCGGATCTCGGCCGCTACACAGGTTGGTCCTGGTTGGTACTTGGTTGGGAGACCGCCTGGGAATACCAAGTACGGTGTGCTTAGGGGCTGGTTCTCCATTATTTTTCGCTCCTCTCTCACGCATGGCGAAGAGGGGCCTGTGGGGGTGGTCTTTGACCTCCTCTGGTGACCCTGTGCTTCCCGTACCGCCAGGCCCGGTCCGAAGTAATGTTTCGTCGACCCGTAGGCCTGGGTTAACCCTTTTTTGAAAACTGAAACACTTGTACTGCGGTATAGCCGGTGTATACCCGCAGGTGTGTTTTGGAGTTTTTTCTTGAGGGGTTATAGGAACAACCACCGCATTGGGTAACACCAAGGTGGTTGATTCCCTGGTGTGTTGGAGCAGTGTCAACTCCCGGGTTCACCGTTTGAGGGTGCCCCTGCACGTTCATGACGTCTGCCAATCGTGTCAGCCTTCTCTGCCTCAACCCCTCTGGGTGGGGGTTTTTAAATGGAGGCTTGGTCATGCAACACCGCCAGCTTACGCTCCTTCCGCCGGGGTGGCTGTGTTCAGCTGTCCCCTCTGGCGCCTGTCTCGTCCGCAGTCTCCAGGCTAGGGTTAATAGCATGTTGCCTGGTTTTTCCCCGGTGCGCTGCCTGCTTCCGTTGGTTAACCTTTTTTGTGTGCTTACGGCCATGCTGACTGCCTGTTGCAGGGTCAGTGTGCCAGGCGGTGTACTATTGGGGGGACGGGGCCCGCTCGGCTGAGGGGCCTTTGTCCGAATACGCTGGCGATGTGGGGGGCGGGGCACTACGTGCCCACCTGGTGGGGTCTTGATGCTGGCATCATGGACTTCTCCGGGCCCCCATTCCAGGGAGTCCAGTCCTTTTGGTGGGTCTGGGTCTTCCTTCGCGCTCCGCTGCTACGGCCTTGCCACGGGGTTGGGTTTGCCCTTGACCCTGTGATTCTGGGGGCAGTAACGAGGTTGTTCCTCCGTTCGTTCCCGGGTGGCATGCGTGTTGTGCGTGTGTGTAGTCGTGGGGTCAAGCCACGGTCTGCTCACCCTGTGCGTTGAGTTGCTTGAGTGCCTCTTCGCACGGTCGGGTCCGTCGCCCTCCCGTGAAGCCCCTAATAGGGGGGGTGCCCTCCATTAGGGTGGGTCGGGGGGGCTCGGCCCTCCCTGTTCTGATGGTTGTGGGGGGCTGTCAGCGGGGTGTATTTGTCGGCCGTTGGCTCTCGCTCGGCCTCCCTTGTGCAGACTAGTGATGCCGAGCGAGAGCTAATACGAAACAGAACGTTAGGTTATGACTATAACCAAGTTCTGTTAGTATAGCGACGCTCGGCATCCGACGCCGCTGCAGCCTTTGACCTCGCCTTGTGGCGAAAGCTTGGGAAGGAGGCGAGTGGGTGGCCCCACCCCTGCTTATATGGGTAAGCTGATAGGGGTGTGGTCAGACGAATATTGGGATTAAAGGTACATTTGTGGTCTTTATTCAGTGCGCGTGCACATATGCGAGATAGTGCAGACTAGTGATGCCGAGCGTCGCTATACTAACAGAACTTGGTTATAGTCATAACCTAACGTTCTGGAAGTTCCTTGATTATATAATTAGAATCACTCCAGTGGGGTTGTTTTAGAATATACTCATGTTTCATATGGACTAAGATACGATAAAATAAGATATTCCTTTATTGATCCCCTTGGGGAAATTCAGGCATCATAGCAGCATGGGGGAGGGGGGAGGGGAGGTACAACAGGTAGTAGAAGACATGGAACAGGTCATAGAATTATAGTACAGTGGAGAAGTAAAAATAAAAAAGGCAGTGTAAACAATATAACAATATAATTAACTCTGGACATGCGCACATGGGCAACAAGGTGCAAGATTAGGGTATGTATGCCCGTTTTGTCCTGGTATATCAATGTATTCCAGTGCATGGACAGGTGTTTATGTTAGCCGAGGCTCTACTGTAGACAACATAGTCTTGTGTCACCTCAGACCTACTGCACAGTGGCTGCTGTGACTCTCTCTGTCTCACATATTGTGACGACCCCCACTCTACCTGCTAAATGGAGAGTCTGACTCACCAGGAAGCATGGTGGAGTGGGTGGCTCGTTAACTGTATGAGACTCACCTGTGCAGAGCAGAGCTGCCTGCACCTCAATATATGTGTCTCATTCTAATTCCCTCTCTGTCTGCTTTCTCCACTCCCAGGCACAGGTTGTACCAACACCCAAGCTGCAACCTTTAACATATTGTAACACGGATACTTACACCAAACACACACCACAGCATATCTACTCACTCATCCACACACTGCACTCACCACTGATTCTAATACAAAACATTCCAGTGTTCATGTGCTTATGTTTTTGTGTGGTTAGATAGGTTTAAATAAATCATTCTTTGTTAAATTGTTATCACGTGTGGACTCCCTATTTGTCATAAATTACCTGTTTGTGACACATATCAACAAGGTGTTGCTGCCTGTGCCCCCAACTCCTGTGTGTGTGTGTGTGTGTGTGTGTGTGTGTGTGTGTGTGTGTGTGTGTGTGTGCTAGGGCTGAGCCCAAACGTTCTAACGCTCAGACCTTCGTTTGTTACGTTGGCATTCGAATCTTAATTAATGGGTTCGAACCTCTGCTTTTTTTTTAATTTTTTTTTTACAAAAAATATATATCAGAATGTGATATCAGAATATCACAGTACTATGTTGTTTACAATAATTAGAAAGTCACGCGTGAACACAGGTCACAACAACACAGTCTAGTCGGGATGAGGAGGGTAGAGCCATATGGAATCCGCGATCACGGAATCGCGGACGGAATCGCGGAATTGAGCAATAAAAATGGAATCAATTATTAAAAAAAAAAGAAGAAAAAAAAAAGTTTTTGCTTTTTCTTTTTTTTATGTTGTGGGACTTGTACAGCACTTTGTTCAACTTTGTCAGTGCTGTAAAGTTTAAACCTTTTTAAATCTTAGACAAACAAAACACTTTGCTTTCATGAAAGCAAGTAAGCAGTCATTTGAGGCTTTATAAAAGCAGCACAATGAACACAAATCTGTCAGTGCCGAGTCCGTCCTCATCTTAAATAACAAACAGCATTGCTTGTTGTAGTTAACAAAGAGAGGCAGAGTTGATTTTGCAAAAATATATATATATATAATTTTTTTATTTTATTTTTTTAAATAATCGAATTTTATTTTCATATTCGAATCCCATGCCCATCGAACAAAGCTTCGAAGTATTTAAGACAGCCCTATTAAATGGGACTGTTATAGCTTATTAAATTGTGGACATTTATTCATTCCCACTTATTAGACACTATTTCTGATGGTAAAATGAGCGTACAAAGCAAAATACAGAATTCTGAAATATTCAAACGAAAAAAACGGAATTTGGAAAAAAATAAAATGGAATTTGGAAAAAAATAAAACGGATTTCATATGGCTCTAGAGGAGGGGTCACGTCATACATTATCACTCAGGAAATGAATCAATCATGCAAAAAAGAGAGAGTTGACTGACTCACAGGCTCACCCGTCTTATTTCATAGTACAATGTTTCCGAATGGACGCTTGCCACGGTCAGGGACAAGGCCAAGCTGCAGCGGGTGATACGCTCGGCGGAGAGGGTGATCGGCTGCTCCCTTCCCTCCCTCGAGTCCCTACACTCCACCAGGGCCTTGAGGAGGGCGAGGAAGATCATGGCAGACCCCGCCCACCCAGGTCACAACCTCTTCACCATGCTCCCCCACGGCAGGCGGCTACGGCTGCCCAAGACACTAAAATCCTGTCATAGACTCAGTTTCTTCCCCTCAGCAGCTCGCCTGGTAGACGAGTCAGGTGTCCCCCTGCTCCACCCCCCCCCCCCCCCCCCTCTATGGCGAGCTGCTAGGGCTGGACCCCTGGACTTGAACTGTGCTGCACTGTATACATGTCCCCAACCACCGCACTTTATTGTCTTATCGTTGTCTCACTGTTCTGTCCTGTTTTGCACTTTATTACTATTTATTATTATGTTATTCTTATTTGTGAAAAAAGTCATGCACTGAAAAGTCGTATCACGTTCAATACAATATGGTGAATAAAGAAATCTGAATCTGAATCAGTGATGCTGATGCTTTCCCAGCGGAACACAAGTTACATAACGTTACACAGGTATGTTATGCACGTTGATTAAGCTATGCAGAGCGCAGCCCTTTAGCTTGCTAACGTTAAGATAGCAGGAGCCGTCGGCCAACAAAGATGTTGTTTCAACAAATGTATTCACAAAATGGATTATCATCCGAACGTGACTGAAGCCTCCCGTGACCAGTAAGTAGGTACTACTACTCTTAATAACCGCAGCACTGTGCACTATGTGCCTAAAGTCAAGACTCGACAGTACTGAACCAGAAAAAGTATTCAGGAGCAAATTTTTTGCATGATTAAAAACGATGGTTCGAACGTCTGTTCGAAAAACACTGGCAAATGTTCGAATCCAAAAAACAGGCTTGGGGACAGCTCTAGTGTGTGCATGTGCGCATGTACAAGCATGCGTATGTGTGTAGCAAAAGCAGCAACGGGTACTCACCGTGAAACTGTTGTTGACATTCTTTGTGCTGGACTCTGCAACGCTAGCATCTGATAGGTCCACCTCATCAAAGATGAGAGACTGCAGACGGGACAGGACAAGACAGGACAAGAGAGGAGAGGAGAGAGGAGGAGAGGAGAGGAGAGAGGAGGAGAGGAGAGGAGAGGAGAGGAGAGGAGAGGAGGAGAGGAAAGGAGATGAGAGGAGAGGAGAGGAGAGGAGAGGAGAGGAGAGGAGAGGAGAGGAGAGGAGAGAGGAGGGAGGGGGAGAGGAGGGAGGGGGAGAGGAGAAGAAAGGAGAGAAAAGGAGAGGAGGGGAAATGAGAAGAGGGGAGAGAAGAAGAAATGAGAGGAGAGGAGATGAGAAAGGAGGAGAGGGAGGGATAAAGAGTAGAGAGGGAGAAAATGAAGGGAGAGAAATAGAGAAGAGACACAAAAAGAGAAACAACAAAATTAGCTATTTCAAAAGGTTTTAGAGCGGACAGGCCTTAGCTTAGCTTACTGTATCTCTCTAGTATATGGAGTTGGACAGCCAGCCAGGCCATAGCAGACCTATCTATAG
>NC_140167.1:170673639-170682469 GCF_963971535.1 Notolepis coatsorum
ATCCCGCTAGACGGCGGTATCGAGCACCCTTTCTAACCTTGTATCTTCCCCGATCGCAGGTAAGAACGATCTGACGTCAATTTTAGCTTGATCCTGCAATGCTTTCATACCAATCGGGCTGATAACCATTTTTAGTGTTCAATACGAATGCCGTTACTGACAATCAAATAATCAGAAACGACCCCCCCCCCCCCCTTTCATGCATTCATGATGGAACATAGTACCTGTTCTAATAATGATATAGATTTGATTTCGGGATAATAGCGTATACTGGCAAGAAATGGCAACGTCTATAGTGGAATTGGACGTGTAGAGCTATAACTCAGCATTTCATGAATTACCCTAGACCGCTCTAAAACCATACTTATATTCACTGCGGTATAACACAGGAACGTATGGATGGAAACATTTATTATTTTTCACATATTGAACGATAGATAGGTGATGTCAAATGGGCCATAGTATTGTATCCATAGCTATAATATAGAATATAGTTATAGCCAGTGGTGCAGTGGTAATATGGGAACTGGTAACACGCCTCGCACGCGCGTGCATGTGCGCGTGCGCGCGGGTACGTGCATGCACGCAGAATAGATTTTTTATTTTTTTTTATATAAATAGCAAAGCTGAAAAAGGTAGCAGGATGTATGCTGAATGCTTTGTATCTTGTTTGCTAATTCAGGTTAAAGACAGCCGATTTAACCAGCATATTAAGAGAGCAAGACTGTCTATCTGGTGTATGTTATGATGATGAATTAAAAATGGGGGACCCTGATGTAAACAAGACGAAAGTCTCTCTGGTCTGCAGAGAACATCAAAACACATTCCTAGCATATGAAAGACAATGACACTGTCACTAATGGCCTCTATGGATGGAATGGCATTCCATGGCAATCACAGACACACCAAACTTGAGGGGGCAGGGAATCAGGGATTCAATGTGGAACGCTCTACCCAAAGCTGTAAAGGAATGTGAATCACTACCCACTTTCAAAAACGGGCGCAGGCGTTGGAGGTCGTGCAGACGGTGCAGGTATAGCGAAACTAAGTTTGCTTTGGATAAGCCGATTCTTCTGAAGCTTTCTTCTCTTGGGGAGCGGCGGTGGCATCGTTGGTTCAGGTAACAGGTTGCGTTGCAGGTAGGAACATGATACTGTTGTCAAATGATCTGTTTATATCTGTTTGTATTTGCGGGCAGGGGCGTGGTTGAAGACGCGCTTTTGTTATGGGTGGCCGGGGTACTTAGCGCACAACAAATGGATAGAGCGCATTTTTGTGTGCGTGTCTGCGCGTACACGCGAGTACACATCCGTGCGCGATCGCGCGTACTTCTGCCTCAGTGATCATCTAGTAACACGGCGTGTAACCGCGTGTGACCACGACTGCACCACTGGTTATAGCTCTACAAACAAGGTGACGGATCCCTATCTATCTAGTGGTGGCGTTGCTACAGACGGCTTCGTCTAATGGCTGGCACTGAAAGTGTTAAGGTGCTCTCTGTCCTGCTCCGAATGAACCCGGGAGCGCTTTTGCTTGAGGCGTGTAAGCGATTGGACCGAAATCGGAGAAAGACCCGGAAGATTTCACATTTGATTAAGTTGATCAGGCAGCTTTTGTTGACGTTTTCTTATTCCCAAATGTGTGAATTTTCATCATCGTGAGGTTATTATTTTCACTGCTGGGAGGCTCAAAATAGACAAATAATGTTGTGATACTAAACAAATACCTCACATGCATAATTCAGGTGATAGCAGCCTAATAATGAATGAAAAGACAGTGAATTCTGAAACATATAGTATTTCATAACATTTGCGGAAGCAGTGAATTCCTCAGTGTTCATCACACGTCAAGGACCAGAGTCCAGCGGTGATGAAATGTTTATGAGCAGTCCTTCCATCGGCAGGAGAGAGGAGAGGACGATGTCGGGGATATACAGGTAGGAACCAGCGGAGCACTGAGATACAGATGGATCTAAGATGGAGGTAAGGCTTCTTAAGTGATGCCAGAGCAGAGAGCAGCACAGCCAGCCAGGCTACCTAGGAGATGTCAGAATGGAGGGGTGTAGGTGGACTTACTTATATATATATATATATATATATAATTATATATATATATATATATATATATATATATATATATATATATATATATATATATATATATATATTATAGCCTAGTGTCCCTATCTGGCCATGTGAGAAAGGAATCCTCAATAGAATAGAACAGAATAGAATAGAATAGAAATACTTTAATCATCCCGAGAGAAATTTGGCACTACAAATCGCTCACAGTAAACATTTAGGTAGACAAAACGAAGTCACGATAAAGAATAAAATAAGCCTAAGAATAAAATAATAAAATAAATAATAAAATACGGTCCGGGATCACTATCAATCACTATATATGTATATATAAATATAAATATAATAATGTATAAAGAAGACTTGTTATTATAAATGTCTTGAACCTTTCAGTATGGCCATTCAGAGACTTGCAACAGCAGGGAGGGACAACTACAGTCCCCGCTGAGGTCCATGTGTAGTTGATCAAGGTGTGTTGATACAAGGCTAAGGCTAAAGCCTGCACACATGGCTTCAGTTGCCCATCCCTGCCCGGACTATTACTTGGGATAGGCCCTGCATTCACATTGTATGAGGGATTATAAACATCAACTCTGGACTCTGTAAAAACAGTTCATCTTTATCCCCCAGGTTGTAATTACAGGCGGGGGGAAACTCGAACAGACGCTGACATGGCTTGAGACTTTCACAGGGTATCTGCAGGTTTCAACAGGTTCAATTGAAGAGACTTTTTTAAGAGACGTATGAAAACCACTTAGAGCAAAAGGTAATACCAATTTCACAACCATACTAGCAAAACTAAAAACTAAAAACACTGCCGACTGCACTTGTGCCCTCATTTAAATTCTAGCGCGTTCCATACAAGCTCTCGCCAGACGCACCAAGCTCCCGGGAGCCCCGCAAAAAACAAGGACTTGAATACAAAAACATTTCATATATTTTAGATTATTTCATCTCCCGACCGCCGGGCAACCCTGTGGAATTTGTCATACCTTTTAAGGCCTTAAATTGAGAATTAACGCTATGAATGTAATACTTTTTAATACTTTTTAATACCTTTTAAGGCCTTAAATTGAGAATTATGAATGTAATACTTTTTAATACCTTTTAAGGCCTTAAATTGAGAATTATGAATGTAATACTTTTTAATACTTTTTTATACCTTTTAAGGCCTTAAATTGTGAATTATGAATGTAATACTTTTTAATACTTTAGAATACCCCGCAGATACCCTGGTTGTCGCTACATGGACCCCCATACAGTGTGGCCGCTGCTGCAGCATGTCAGTCTGGGGGGGGGGGGGGGGGGGGTTCAGAGGCCTTGGCCCCCTGGCTGTGCCTGCTGACCCTGATGGCTACCAGGCCTTCTTCAGATCCGCTGGCGCCCAGGGGCGGGGGGGAGGGCCCGGTCCAGCACATGGACAGAACCCGCCAGCACACGCGGCTCCTGGACACCCTGCGCAGCACCCGCTCCTGCCAGCGAGCCAGGGCGCTGCCCGACTGACACACACACACACACACACACACACACACACACACACACACACACACACACACACACACACATAAACACGAATACACACACACACACACGCATAAACACACATGCAAACACATGCATGCACACACACATAAACACACACACATAAACACACACACATACACACACACGCACGCACACACGGACATACACACAGACACACGCACACACATACACAGAGACACACATACACACACACATATACACACACACACATACACATACACACATACAAACGCACGCACACACATACAAACATACACATTTACAGACAGACAAATACGGACATACACACATACACACGCACATCCACACAGACACGCACACACACAGACAGAAACATACACACATACACACATACACACAGACACACACGCACACACACACGTGTTCATACAAACACGTGCACGCGCCCGAGCACACACACACAGGCCAGGATGGCGAGGGTCAAAGAGGGTGAGGAAAGATCAGAAAGATTTAGGGGTAAAAGAAATCAAAGGTTAAACAAAGAGATACATTTGAATTGAAAATATAGACAGTAAGAAAGGAAAGAGATTCATGTTTCAGGAGTCAAGAGATAATATATCAACGCTATGATATAACAGTAAATAATAACAGTAAAAAGAGGTGGGGATGTCATGGCCGGGTGGTACAGTTGAAATTTAGTGTAGTTTAGTGGTCAACAGGTAGGATAGGGTTAATCAACAGGTAGGATAGGGTTAATCAACAGGGAGGATAGGGTTAATCAACAGGTAGGATAGGGTTAAGGTCACATGATGTGGCCCCTGAGGGCCGGCCCTGTCCCGAGAGCTGCTTCAACTGTCCACCTGTCTAACTAAAATAACCCAATTCACTAAATATGCCCATCAGTACTTTCCTTGGTCAGGTGTGACTTGGTCCGTGTGTGTGTGTGTGTGTGTGTGTGTGTGTGTGTGTATGTGTGTGTGTGTGTGTCTGTGTGTGTGTGTGTGTGTGTGTGTGTGTGTGTGTGTGTGTGTATGTGTGTGTGTGTGTCTGTGTGTGTGTGTGTGTGTGTGTGTGTGTGTGTGTGTGTGTGTGTGTGTGTGTGTGTGTGTGTGTGTGTGTGTGTGTGTGTGTGTGTGTGTGTGTGCGTGCGTGTGTGTGGGAGGGGAGGGGGGGGGGGGGGGGGCATACCTTGGCATCTTTGGCATAGTAGAGAGTTCGGCCTCTCAGTTTGAAGTAGCGCTTTTTCCAGCGCTGGAAGGAACTGGTCTGTTTGAGCAGCAGGCCTTCCTTTATACTGGTCTAGAGAGAGAGAGAGAGAGAGAGAGAGAGAGAGAGAGAGAGAGAGAGAGATACACTTAATACAGGTCTAGAGAGAGAGATACATTTAATACAGGTCTAGAGAGAGAGATACATTTAATACAGGTCTAGAGAGAGAGATACACTTAATACAGGTCTAGAGAGAGATATACACTTAATACAGGTCTAGAGAGATATACACTTAATACAGGTCTAGAGAGAGAGAGCGAGAGAGAGATACACTTAATACAGGTCTAGAGAGAGAGATACACTTAATACAGGTCTAGAGAGAGAGATACACTTAATACAGGTCTAGAGAGAGAGAGAGAGAGAGAGAGAGAGAGAGAGAGAGATTGGGACCGGCTTTCGACATGGACAGTCGCATTATTCTCAGCTCCCAACAACGGCGTCAAAGTAAATCAACAACAAGGTTTACTATACACTTTCTACTCACCCTACTTTGGATTACGGATCAGTACCTTAATTCAACATGGAAATACCACCAGACAGGAGTGGATAAGGTAAAAAAAGAGTCCCATTGCGACTTTTACCTTCTAAATGGCTCGGAGAGGAAAAATCCATCCATGGGGACTGCAGCAATACACAGCGTGTTAACGTCGAATCCGGGACGAAAGAGTTTACCCCCGTCGGGCAGGTTTGATAGAAGATCAATGATCTTCTTATACCTGCTTCTTTCGGGAGACATTCCGCTGAACCCAGGTCCAGTTATCACTCGGTACCAAGCGAGACAACTCGGACTACAGACGCAAACAGCGACGACCACCGTTGCGACCAACGCATCATCCAACATCAACAACCCTCCACCGCCCACTACTGGATCACCGGCGCAACTACAACGGAACGCCCGAGGGACCAGAACGAGACGGGATGAACCAGAGGCTACAACACCGGTGCAAATCACAAGAAATCCAACCGGCAACCCCACGGTCAAATCGCCTGCTAAATTAGCCAACCTAGCCAGGCTGGCTATGTTTACCAGCCCAGTAGGACAAAAGGTTGCCGCCAGAGAAGACACAGGACAAAGGACCCCCCCCCCTCCCCCCTCCCCACACACCAACACACAGACCTCACGGGGACAACAACAAAGCCCCCCCCCCCCCCCCCACAGCAGCACCAGACACAGACGAAGAAAATTACCTGGAACTCGACGACATCAATACCACAGCAAATAAAAACGGACTACACATTTTTCACCTGAATGTAAACAGCATAAAGCATAAGCTGGATGAAATAAGAAACCTGTTTATGAGCGGTAAGGTAGACATAATATGCTTTACTGAAACTAAACTTGACTCATCTGTAACAGACCCTGAAATAGAGTTAGAGAACTATACTATAGTCCGTAATGATAGAAACCAGTATGGAGGTGGTGTTTGTATGTACATGCATAAGGACACCAAATTCATTACCCGTACTGACCTTCATCATGAGACAATTGAAACCGTATGGGTGGAAATTCTATTTGAAAGGGCGAAATCTGTTCTAGTCGGCACAATATACAGACCGCCAGATCAAACTGGCTTTTATGATACTCTGGATGTGTGCTTAGCTGGAGCTGAGGATGCTGAAAAGATTCTTATTGGGGATTGGAACACGGATATGCAACAAAAAGATGCACCCATCTTCAAATCCTTCAATAGGTTTTGTGATCTGCACGGCCTCAGCCAGCTAATCACCCAACCCACAAGGGTATGTGAATCAACTCAGACTACCATTGACCTCATCCTGACCTCTGACAAGTCCAAGATCTCCAATAAAGGGGTTATAGCATGTGGGTTAAGTGATCATTATATGATATTCTGTACCCGCAAAAAGCTAAAACAAAAGGCTGGCTGTCACAAAACAGTCACATCTAGAGACCTCAAAACCTACTCTAGCGAGGCCTTTAACCTCGAACTGGAGAGTCTGGACTGGTCAGATGAACTCAATGGTACACTGGTTGAAGAAACTTGGCTTGGCTTCAAAACCAAATTTTCATCAATACTAAACAACATGGCCCCCCTAAGAACCACCAGGGTAAAAAATCGCGCTGAGCCATGGATGCACACTGAAATACTGACCGCTATGAAAGCCAGAGACAAAAAATGCTCTGAGTTTCGTAAAAGTCAGTCAAAGCTTACCAAAAGCATGAGCAGTGAACTCCAAGACCACGTGACTGAACTCAAACTAGAAAGAAACAGACTAAGAAATGACGTAAACTCCATGATCAAAACTGCTAAAAAAAATTTCATCAATGACAAAACCGAGCAAAACAAAAATAAACCACGTGAACTTTGGAAATTACTCAACAATCAACTAGGCTGCAGTAAAAAACTTAAAACCAGGTTCTCAAACATAAACATAAAGACGGACAACACGCTCATCACAGACAAGCTGGATGTAGCCAATTACTTAAACACTTTCTTCACAAACATAGCCACAACACTGGTAAACAAACTACCCTCCCACTCAGGGCAGTATGGGGTAGAACACATAGTAGCATACTACAAGAACCTAGGCGTCCACAAAGACAACTTCAAACTGGAAATGGTAACTACAGATGGGGTACTCAAAAAACTGAGCGCCCTCCAACCAAACAAGGCCACTGGCCATGACAACATCCCCTCCAAATTCCTCAGAGACTCAGCAGCAGCCATCACCCCAGTCATCACACACATAATAAACCTCTCCATAAAACAGGGACACGTCCCCAAGAACTTCAAAATTGCGAGAGTAACACCCCTGCACAAAAAGGGCAGCAAATTAGACCCGGGCAACTACCGCCCTGTTTCTATCCTTACATCCATCTCGAAAGTCATGGAAAAAATAGTATACGAACAGATCGAAAAGTACCTTGCGGGAAAAAATCGAATCTACGAATTCCAATCTGGCTTCAGAACATCCCACTCCACTGACACATGCCTTCTCTACTTGAACGACCACATCAAACAAGAGGTGGACGCGGGCAAATACTGCGGCATGGTCATGCTGGACCTACAAAAGGCCTTCGACACTGTCAATCACACCATTCTGATTGACAAGCTAAAAGCAATTGGTTTTGATAGTTTATCAGTGAGCTGGATACAATCCTACCTGGAGGGGAGGGAACAGATGGTGGAGGTAAACGGTACCCTATCCCCCCCCCTCACAGTGAGCTGCGGTGTTCCACAAGGAAGCATACTAGGACCGCTACTATTCCTAATTTATGCAAATGACATGTCGTCAGCTTGTGACTGCAACTTGTTCCTGTTTGCGGACGACTCAGCCCTGCTGGTCTCTGACAAGAACAAGTTACAGGTTGAAAAAGCCCTCAGCTCGGAACTAGGCAAAATCTGCATATGGCTCGCCGACAACAAACTATCATTACACATGGGCAAAACAGAGTCCATTCTCTTCGGTTCAAATAACAGACTCAGCAAGACCGACGGCTTCTCGGTTACAGTGGGTGACAATATTGTCACAAGGAAAGATGAAATTACCTACCTGGGTTCCATCCTAGAGGCTAATCTTTCCTGTGACAAAATGGCATCCAATGTAATAAAAAAAGTCAACCAACGAACTCGATTCTTGTACCGGATCTCCTCTCTGGTAAACAAGAATACCCTGAAGACTCTAGCAGGAGCACTCATTCAAGGGTACTACGACTATGCTTGCACCTCATGGTACCAAAGCACCTCAAAGGCACTAAAAAACAAATTACAAACATCTCAAAACAAGCTAGTCAGACTACTGCTTGACCTGACTCCTAGAACCCACCTCACCCCTGCCCACTTTGACAACCTAGGATGGCTTAGAGTAGACGACAGAGTACAGCAACTTGCAATGGGCCTGGTCTACAAGATACACTACGCGACCAAGGTACCCATGTACATGTCAAAATACTTCCCAAAGGTCAGTGAATACCACGATCACAACACCAGAGGGAGCTCCACAAATCATGTTAAACC